>NC_088207.1:5253986-5544985 GCF_037126465.1 Ornithodoros turicata
TCTTATTTGAATCAATTTGAACTGCATCACCTGCAACACACAAAGTATTGCAATTACTACACAGTGGCACATATGTAAGAATGTGTCACATCTGCTACACAATGCAGCGCACAAACTGTGACATAATGATATTTCTAAGAACACACCTTACACAAACATTGTTAAGAACTTTTACGGGAGGGGCACACAATGTATGCTCACGCGCAACCATAGTATATAGAGTTATAACGGACTGACCTTTAGTGGTGAAGGACTCTGAACTGCCATGCTTCATGCATCACTGTAGTCCTCTGAACGTCTGTGCTTCATACATCCATGTAGTCCTCCGATATGCTGTGCCTCATGCATCCATGCATATACGACACAATCCACACAACATCACTGAAGAAAGAATAGAGACTGTAGCAAGATTTGAAGACGACAGTAGGACGCACCACTTTGCTGTCAAAGTGTTCTCCTCAGAACTCCTGCCAATCTAGGAGGAAAAGCATACCACATTGTGGTCTCCGGGAAAAAAACCTCGCTTAAGTACCCCTTTTCTGCAAACAAGTTTTCGGATCAATTATCTTGACTCGTGTATCTCTCTGTTGCGACTTGAGCAACAAACAGCGTTTCTTTTCTCGCATAACATTATCTTCAGCGAGGATCTGGTGATTTTTTTTTGTTGTTGTAAGGTACGTGTGTAACGTCTGAAGTGGAAAAGTGAAGCTCTTCAGGGTGACTATCTCGAACCATATCTTTCGAGATTTTCCTCGACTTAGAAAACAAGTGGCACTCCAGTTGCATATAAAAGTAGTGCGTGCAACTTAAACGTTTACCAGAAAGGAGGAAAATGCGAGCCAGTTTTTGTAAATCTGCTCTCGAATGCTTCCACTAATGAATTTCCCAATAACACGATGAGCAAGTTTCGTTCGTGTTAAGCTCTCTCAACCCATAAGTCTAGATGGTATGTGGGAAGTTGCCCTGACAGACGTAAATATTCCTTTTGCAATCAAGAATGTCACAGATGGTGTTAATGAGATAACAGAGACAAGCATGTTCGGTGCTACAACTACAAAGGAAGAAGATCAAGTTTCAGGCGGGAGAAAACATTCTCCCACCCATCAAGCAGTTTGCTCGCAAAGCATTACAGGACACAGGCACGATAATACGTGCAACTGGTCATTATGAAATACAGCTTCCACTGAATGCTTGCTGGAAGTTCAGTTCCACTCTGGCACTAAACTTGCTTTACTCAGAAGATTATTGGTCGCTCGGAGATTGATAAAGGGGCGGTCTGTGAAGGTACTCAAGTATCAAGTGGATACCGAAGAGAAATCACCCTAATTGTTTATCAGTCGCGCACAAAAAAATATTAAATTCAGAAGGCTACTACACTAGCTCAGGACAGGATCTCGTAGATGCAATAAATCATGCATATCGGACACAGTTACAGCTGCCACAGAACCTCGATCTTTTATTCTACAATTCTACAACAACGTCTGTCAGCTGAACGTCATAACGATGGCTACACCACCTGTTCATCCATATTAGCTCTAATGTTGGATTGGAGCGAGAACAACTTTCTCCAACTTTTGCTGTGGCAGAGCGTGTATATGTCTTTTCCCGCACAAATTACATCTTCGTTTACACAGACATCATCGGGAGTCGAAGCTGTAGGAGATATAACTGCACCACGTTTACGTCTACTTCCATTCAGGGTACAGAATCGTAACGAATCATTTCTTATTCTTTTACAAACCTGTACTATAAATATGTAGTAGCAAAGGAATTAACTACCATTCAAATCGAGTTTGCAAACGAATAGGTGATTTCATTCCATTCATTGCAGGCTCAGGACGTGTCGGGTCACATTACACTTTAGGAAAGTCTAAGAAAAAAAATGCTTATATTGCAGTCACCTTGTTGCGTCGCACATTTTGGTGCGGTAAGCGTGATCTTCCACATTATTCGGGACCGCTTTATCAAGTTGGATCAGGCTTTTTCTCAGACCTGGTGCAGCAGTTCATGCCTATACTAACTAAACAAGTGGCACCATATGTGGGACGAAAACTCCTCGACACGGGACGTCATATAGCTGAAGAGTTCAACAAGGAACAACATTTGAGAGGCTGTAAAGAGAGGTGTTGGACGCAGCGATCCACTCAACCCATGACGTTTGCTTCGCAAACTTAAAGGAAAAGGAAGAAAAAAGCAATAAAAGCAAACGCAAGAGGGTTGGCCGTCAGTGAAAGTGGTGAAGAAACGAAGAAAGGTTGACTTTTCACCTGAGAAACATGTCTAGGCATTGCTATTGTACACAAGAAATTCCTGCCTCTGCACAACAAATCAACTGGAGCTCTTTTCATTGCCTCCAACCAACTTTTTCCTTGGAGAAGTCAGAATACGTGGAGTTCTTTCCTGTTTCAGCACCAACATCGAGTGGTGTGATTGAGTATAATGTTCCCGGTCTTGGAGGGTGCCTTCTTCGATCTACAGTCGAGTTTCTTACACATTCATGCAAGATTGTTCGCAAAAATGGGACGTGGCATCCGCCACGGTAGGCACGACTGTGACACCAGACAACGTGATCCCCGTTCAGAGTTTTGCCTCTTCCCTCTTTCAACATGTGCATATTTATCTAAATTCGACACTGGTTTCTAATTTCGAGCACTATGCATATCGCTCCTACCTGGATATCATTACCAATGCAAACAATGTTACTCAAACTCACACACTGTCCCGCAATGTTATACGAACCAGATCCAGGTGGGAGAGTCAGAAAATTTGCCGTGCCTGCTGAAGCAAAAGGGATGTTTGCTCGTTACAAACGTACTAAAGGATCTGCACTCTGTGATCTTTATGCACCAATCTTCAGTGACATCTGCCAGCAGGAAAAATTTTTGCTTAATGAACCGATCTCAGGGTTGTGCTGAGGCAAACGACTGACGAATTTAGACTTCTCTCTGGCCCCGCTGAGAATGAAAACATACAGTGGAGTTTTGCACGCATTGTCCTCTTACCTTCGACGAGTGCAGGTATCACCCAGCGTACTTGTCGGCATTGAGCGAAGACTTCAAAGCGACACCTGCCTCGTATCTCCTCCGAGGTTTGGAAATTAAGTACAGAACGATTGCACCAGAACCAGTCTCAGGCGATATTCGACGACCTCTACAGTGAAAGAGTTTCCATCAAAATTGACGGTGTTGATGGTCAAGAGATGTTGCATACCAGGGCAACTTGCAGCGAAACCCTTTCAAACTGGAGCATTTTTAAACTAAAGAGAGCAGTGCTCGATGTTGGTGGTCAACAGTACACGATGACTTTGACTTTCCACGGGATATTTACACAAAGGGTTACATGAACTTGCTTCACAAACTGAAGCGCAAAGACATCCCCCTACCTCCAGAGGCCTATCAAAAAGAAAAATTTATGCTCTATTACCACCTCACACCAGACGTGGAGGTGCACTCACTCAGTCCAATAGTGCAAGCCAACGTTCGCCTTACACTGACATTTGCTGCAAACTTACGGAAGCTTGTGACTGTACTTTTTATTTCGGAGACTCCTCGTGTTCTGGAAATCAACAAAGACCGGCGAGTGAAATTCGTCTAGAGAAGATGGAAGAGTGGAGTTCTATGCAACGTTTTCCCGCAACCATTGCACAAGGTCTTGCTTCCGTGGGACATTTGCATGTGACGAAATTGCGCAGCAAAAAGCCGAGCCTGGTCTTTACGTGGTGAACACCGCTCCCAGATCTTCACATGGAGAACACTGGACACTATTCATATTGCCGGAATGGAAGCATCTCTTATTTCGACAGTTATGGTACCCCTCCAGTGTACAAGGAATTTTAACACATTCATTGATCACACGAAATCGTTTCACTATAATCGAAACGACTCCAGGGATATGAATCTGCAACCTGTGTGACTCTACTGGCTCTATGTAGGTGCACTTCTCTGTTGTGGATTTCCACTACAAGAGTGTACTCGAAGGTTCTCACCAACAAATTTCAAGCTCAACGACAGCTTATACCAACTCTTGTGCGTAAACAATTCCAGAAAGGGAAGATGCTGTCATGCTGCAGTGTGCTCTAAGAGATCAATAAAAAATATGTTTGTTGTTTTCCAACAAACTGATTTTATTTACTTATATCAACAAAAGGGTATACAATAAAGCATTATTCAGACTCTGAGATACACAACATTGTAACAATATTACAAGATAAGCTACGTAAAAAGTTTTGTGTGAGTACAAGAACATTGAGAGTATCGCTCCAAAAGTTACTTTTTTCAGAATAATACAAGACATGCTGCTTACAGGCATCTGCTGCCTAAATCAAGTATACAATTTCATTTTGAGACTCTGAGATGCGTGCACAACATTATAACAATATTACAAGATAAGCTACATACAAAACTTTTGTGCGAGTACAAGGACGTTGAGGGCATTACTCCAAAAAAAGCTTTTTTTTGGGGGGAATGTAATACAAGATGATGCTGCTTATAGTCATCGCTCTCTAAATCAAGCATACAATATATTAAATAGGGATAACACAACTACAACCATTTGTGAGACCTGGACTTTAATTACAATTACAAGTACCTGTGGGTTACAAAAAAAAGGTTCGTCACTTGTGTTGCTTGAGAAAAGCATTGACTTCCCTTTGTATTATTCAACATGTGAACTCCATAACAAAGTCTACGATACAGTCACCACTCTTTCATTACAGTAGCTAACCACAACACTGTCATACCAAAAGGTAATGTCTCTACTCCATCCGAGCAAATATATCGCTTTGTGTCCAGAGGGTTGAGAGCTATTTTTCTCATGATCACGCTTTGTTTACGTTGTCCTTCTGCACGATGAGGTTCTGTTTAACCCTGTGTATTGTGCCATGTTCAAGAGCATCTGTGTACATTGAAAAGTGAAGTTTTCGTGCTTCACACCAGCTTTACACCTTTGGCACGGTTGTACTGGTTCTTGCTACAGAGATCTAGTGCATATAGCTTGGGTTTTAAGCAACAAAAAACCAAGTATATGATCACGAGGCATCTCATTCTTAAACTTGCCCAGTACCATTTTGTTTTTCGTCGAATACAAAGGGTTGTCTTGCTCTTAGGCTGAGTTGTCCAAGTGATCGTCAGCTAGTTCAAGCAGTGTCTTTTCATCGCTCAGCAATATTATATAGGAATCTGTGTCCATGTACAACAGTCTAGTATCGGGAGCTACACGCATCAGATGATTGTGATAGAAGTCAAACATCTTAAGCTTTGAGAGTTCCAGTATTGTGAAACCCAAGTATAGTGGTTGTTTCATCTGAAGCACTGCCTGGAGAACTGAAACAGGATTACATGAGCACTTAATGCTCGAAACTGTTTGAGGTTTGGCTTACGCAAGAGTTTCAAAACTTGTTCGTCCGTCACTGTGAGGCGACAGTCTACAAATTTCCTCACTTGCATACAAAATCTGCCGAAAACAGCATTTATCATATACTTACTTTTCTGACGCTCGAATGTATTAGTGGCATTTTTCGCAGTTCGCGATTGAAATCCACATAGTCACGAAGAAAAGGTTTCTGGTTGAATTTTAGAACTCTGTGAACCTTTGTGACTTCCAACCCCAATTGCATGTACAACTGCAAATTGCGATAGTGAAGAAAGTACTTCTCTTTGTTGAACAATGTTAGCAGCAGCTTTGGCTCGATAGCTTTCGACGGAAGCCCAAACTTTTCCATCAACTGTTTCTGGTAGTCTGACAATAGGTCGTAGGGAATGGACATTTTCTCTGGTGCAACTGGAAGATCACTATGACGATCATGAATTTCTTGATCATACAACAGATCCACTTCGAGAAAGTAACCAATAGATGCATCATGTGGAATGCGAGTTATGTCTAGGTTCTCAATTTCTTCCTTTGTCAACCACTGAAACCCTCCATAGGGTAGCGACTCTCGCATTACTGATCCATACAGACCGTTAACGTCAATGTAGTTAATTATTCTTGTCGGTTGTGTTGGATCAAACTGCTCTGTTCCCGGAATATTTGCGGTCGCTTTTCGAAGAGAGCATTGTGTTACACCTCCTCGCAAGCCATTCTCAATTAGCAGGTACGCATCAGGGTCGTGAATGAGTTCTAGTTGTATCTCACTCATTTTAGTGCGCAGGACATGCTTAACCCTGGGAGAGATACGAAATGCAGGGGCTCAATTTTGTGCACATCAAGTGTCCATTTGCGAAAGTTTTGAAACACGTCTGCTAAAAGCAGTGTGTCAGTGAGCAGGTACAAATCTGAATATTCGCCTAGACTTGTCATTTGGAATTTTTCGAAGACATTCTGCGCATGGTTGTAGTCTTCTTCACTTACTTCCACTCCATTGAGTGTATTGAAGAATTTCTCACGAGGTGGTAAACAAGGCTCATCATAGACATCGAAGTCAGTGATATGGCTGTAGCAAAAGACTCCCTTGCGAACGACAAGTCCAAAGTGTTCTTCGTTTGAGAAAAACTGTCGCAGACAATGAAAGTTTTCCACCCCCTTCTCACGCAGATTTTTCACCAACATTTCAAGACTTGCATTTAGGAAACTCAAACTGTCCATGAATCTAAAGGACCCAACGTCAATAGATTTGAATTTTTGACAGCTGCTGGCAATCACTCTTATTTTCGATTTTTTGAGCAAATGCAAATGAGACACAAGGAAACTCATATCATAGTTAGCATTGTGAGCAATGATTGGAATCATCTGAGGTGTTCTGAAATTGAGGTTGCACGATTGACACAAGGATTGTCGAAACGTTCCACTTACATGGTCATGGTCGCGCACTTTCTGTTTCTTTGCAAACGACTCTTTGCAAAAGTTACAGTGGGTGGCGGCGGCGTGCTGGCGTTCGTTCTCTTCGCTCATTTCCAGAGGTGCAATCTGCTGTATCCACTCCAAAATTTCGTCATGTAATCTGTGCAGTAGACTCATGAACACAGCAACACAATTTGGTCCACGAAAAAGGTGTTTCTGGAGAACATTTGAATCTGACGCTCGTATAACTAAGAGGCAGAAGGAGGAGGGGATATGATCTTCATACACATTTCCTCCATCAAGACATGGTGACAGGACACTCTCAAAGTCATACACACAGTAGAAAGGTACTTCAGCCAAAAGACGCTCACCAGCGAACTCTAAAGTGTCTCCTTTCTTTGGATAAACTGTCTTGCCTACTTTCTGAAGTTTGCACATGTTTATATGATTACTCAGGACAGCTTGTGTAGTGAAACCCATGGTACATCGCTTGCAATGGAAACGTCCACGTTTTGAAACAAACCATTGAAATTTGTGATGACCACAAAATGAGAGTCAATCATGAGTAGATCCACATGTTTTTCGCATTCCTCGTTCACAACTTTTATAGGATAGACAAATTTCTCTTCCCTTTCATATGCATAGACATTAATGGTGATGCCATTTTGCTTTTCAAACATTTCTACATCTTTGGGATACGCGATGGGAAATGACTCTGGGAGCACATACTGAGATAAGTATGACCGATACGAGGATGCTCTATGTCTTCGAAATCGATCAGCAGGATGCAATCCTGCTATCACGGAAAATGCAAAACACATATTTTGCTCACCCTCGTGCAGACCGTAATCCACATTCAGTAAAGACCTATTCTTTCGTTTCAACTCTGCAGGCAGCTCAAAGTCACTACAACCGATTAGTTCAGGCAGTAGACGTCCAACATTGATAATGCATGTGAGAATACGAAAGAGGAAAAAACCAGAGCCTTCGATTTCGAGACTTTCCAAGTTGTGCGCAATTTCGCTGCCTGACTGAATAATAGCAGGTTCTATGTCAACTTCCGACCATACTGTCCTCACCTTGGAAGGCACGAATCGTGTATCAAGTCGTATCTCATCATCATCCACTGTATGTCGTCCAAGTTCTGCTTTGAGAAGGATGTAAAAACGTAATGGGAAACCAAAGTATCGCAACACACTACCAATATACTGTCCGTATAGATGAAAGAACGTTGTCACATCATGTCCAGCCTCGTCTCTGTCATGCAAGTGCAGCTCGAAGCGTCTTGTGTAATTTCGAAGTGTGCATAAAGTCTCACAGAATGGGATGCATGGTGTCTCCAGTTGGTGTACGTTTGCCAGATGAATTTGGAGTCCTACCGGTGTTGCGTAGAACTGTCGCTCATGTGGAGCACACAAGTGACAGGTGACCATGATTTCCGAAGTTACTTTTTCTTCCCATTAGTGAAAATGATGTCTGGATACGCCAACTTCTTGCCATTGCGGTATCCATCCTTCTTCTCCATTTGGAGGTTTGGTAACTGTCTCATCTCTTCCAGGTCTTCGTCCGAAAGTCGCTTGAATCTATTCGGAAGGTAGACTTTCACCTTGGTCTCATTATCTGTCAGTAATTCTACGTAGACAGTGTCTCCATACATTGTCTCAATTCTGCGAATATCCAGAACATCAAATTTTTGATTCTTCGATAACATACTCATCTTTTGAATTTCTCCATCTCCCGACTTTTTCAGTTTGTTGAGTTTCTCCAAAATCGATGACATGCTTTCCTCGGAAAACTGAAAAAACGCATGGGGGAAAAGTTAGTTGACTCAACATGTACCCAGAGGGCGGCATACCTCTTCACGCTCAGATTCTCACTGAAGAAAACCCAATGTGTGTGACGGTTTATATACGAAAGACAACTCAACATTTTTTTCGCAAATCATGACCTTGAATGTCTGAACAGTGAACAAACATGCATATAGTCACGTTATATCTTGTCAGGCCTTTTGAAAGTCTGCATCCTCCTCACACCACATGGTGAACGAACTTGTGTAGACATGTTATATCTTGTTAGTTCTTGAAACATCTTGCATGGACATGTGCTACAGCCTTGAACCTACTGTCTGCATCTTTTTTTCTAACCTGCATAGACATGTTATGTCTTGCCAGATCTTTAAGACCTTGTATAGTCGTCTGCAAACCCGAACGTAATCTCCACATTTCTTATATTATTTCCTCTTAAGCAGTTGCTGCAACACGTTTTCTTTTTTTTATTATGTGGAGTCTTTAAAAGAAATATATTTATGAAGTTACGAAAGAGACAGTTATAAAAGCGAGTTTGAAATAGTAAAATGTGCAGTAGCTCTTGACGGTGACACCAGAGTGCCATGGCAAAGGAGAGCTCAAGGTGGTCCGATATTGAAACTCAACCCGGTGATTCGTGGTCCTCATCAGACGGTGATGAAGAAACACCAGACGGAGATGAGTGCGACAAATCGAACAAAAGTGTCTTTCGTATGCTAGCACCATGTCGCCAGCAGCACAGATCGTGGAAAGAACTTTCCAGGTGTGGTCTAATGGAGACGAAACGAATGTCTTTGGCGGAGGCTTTCAAGATTGTCACCAATATAGTCCTCTTTCAAGAACTCCCCAAAAGTCTTCCAAACATTGGCGTCTGGGAGACTGCCAAAACCATGTATGCGAGTCTCAATAGAGAGCGTTTCGTTTCATACGACACACCATTCGGTTTGTTAACCAACTGGTCACACAAAATCGATGATTTGATGGACTACAAACAACAAATCGATCCTCTGTTGCTTTCAACAGAAAGCCTATGTTTTATCGAAATCGCTGTGAAGTTGGGATACCACTCAACAGCAAAGTTCATCATGCTGTTCGTGATTGACTTTCTCAATTGTCGACTTGAAAACTAATGTATAGCAACTGTCAAATAAATTCAGATTCTATGAAAAAACTTTCTCAGTTGCCTCTAGCAAGTAGATTGGAGCGGTGTCTCTCTCCTACATGCGCTGCGAGTTTCTGAAACTTCACATAACATCATACTGTATAGTATTTCACTGTGAAAAAAAAGATGACCGAGGTTGAATCGTACCGCTTCATTACTCCTGCTTCGATAACCATTTCGGGGCAAAGTCAGAGTGGGAAAACAACGTTGGTAACAAGACTTTTGACTCACAGAGCATCCGTTTTTGACAAACCATTTGATCGTATATTTTACATATACTTATACAAGCAACCAATCTTTGACAAATTCCCCGAGGTCACATTTACGCGAGATGAGATATACCAGATAACTTGGAGAATGTCAGAAATTCTTTAATCATATTTGACGACTGTCTGGCCGACAAAGGTCGACTTAAAGAAGTCTGTAATTTCTACGTTGCCGGCTGTCACCATCTAAATTGTTCATGTATTTTTATTACACAATATTTATTCGTCAACGAGCCCCTATATCGGTGCATTCAGTTTAATAGCAGCGCTCTGATTTTGTGTCGTTCTGCACGTATAGCGGATCAGATGCAGTTACTTTCACGACAGTTGTTTGGTCGAGGTAAAGGTGATTTGCTCTCCACCATATATAAAGATGCATGCAAGGAACCATATTCATACGTAGTAATCGATTTGTCTCAAAAGTGTCCGGACCACCTACGAGTGTGGACAAATATTTTCCCCGACGACCGACGGCAGATAGTATATAAAACATGAAGCGTGTGCGGAACAATATTCATTTCCTGCACTTGCTGGCTGAAACAAAGTCACCCGAACAACGTTACCATCTCCTGGAACATGCTACAAAGAATCAGTTAACAGCTATTAGAGAGATTTGTATAAATCTCTGTAAAGGGAACATCCAAGTGACTCCGAGTGTGCGAAAAAAAACTGAAACCTTATGCAACCCCAATTCGAGCATTGGCAAAACGAGACGGTAGCAGTGTACAGAAAGTTCGCAGAATATTGCAACAAACTGGTGGGTTTTTGCAGTTCCTCTTGCCACCACTACTCGGTCTCATCTCATCGCTAGGGGGCAGAGCGATTGCAAAAGCAATCGGTGTATAACTCATGCAGAAGTACGAGCTTGTTCCATATCGCGAATCTGCTATTCCTGAAATACTGCACAAGAATGAACCGGATGACATCAAAGCAAAAGAGATAATTCAATATCTCCACTCTTTGCTGCATCCCAATGTTGCGACGGATAGGACTACAACAGCTACAAGGAGAGAAGAGAGCGCACAGACGACAGAAGATGAGAGAAGTGACGCTGTCGCTGCTTTTATGAGCAGTGGTTATAAGGTCAAAGCCAAACAACTTTTGCATATACTGCAGCAAACCATTTCCTGGGATCCGAAAACCTATCAGATCATTATTGATGGACGGCCACAAGAGGATACCAATATAATTGACCTCGTTTATTATCTCGTATCCAGAGCTCGTAGTACTCCGAGACCTCCATATCTTGATCGCATGTTACCTCATCTGGAGTAATTGAATTTGCCGTCACTCATTGTACCCTCATCACGTCTTCAAAAGGGTGTCACAGTATCGACTTCAAGCAGACGCTCACCAACTCTCGCTACTGAAACATCGCCACCGCTTACACGTGCTGCAAAACGCGCTCGCCATCAACAATGGATTCTCTTCTAGCTCAAGATGAAAAGAGTTACTTTGAAGATGCAAAGATACTGTCTCACTTCCCCTCAAGACATCATAAAAAGGTATTGGCAATGCTTCAACTAATAACAACTGTACTGGCGTACGACGAGAGTGGAAGAGTTATCTGTCACGGCAGAGTGATTCCCCAATCGTCTATTGTGGAGTTATTGCAGTACGAACTTCACAATAAGCAGCCCGCTTGGATGAGAGGTGACGTTTCAGCTACGATTAATGCATATCTGACTCTCGACGCTCTTCGAGTGCACGGCAGGAAGCGAAAGTGTTGATGGCTGCCTACTACGATCCACAACATGTTGCCAGTTTTGGCGGAATACAGAGACTTGCGCAAGGCATTCGTGTAAAGAAGAGCAAAGTTGTCAAGTTTCTGGAGACGAGTGGCCCTTACAGTCTGCACAAAGAGTTCAAGAGACCTTCGGTGTTCCGTAAAATAGTAGCTCTTGGTGTGAAGCAAACCTTCCAAAGCGACCTGAAGGATGTACAGAAACTTAAACATCATAACAGCGGCTTTCGCTATTTGCTATTCTGCATTGACGTTTTTTCTCGCCTTCTTGCAGTTGAGCCCATTCGTATAAAAGACCTCCTGAGATAGTACGTGCTTTAACGCTTGCCTTCAGACGAATCGGAACACCCCGTCTTCTGCATACGGATCGCGGTGGCGAGTTCGTCAACAGTTTAGTGCAAACGTTTTTAAAGAAAAAGGGTATTCATTGGTATAGCTCACATAGCCAGTACAAAGCAGCGCACGTCGAGAGACTTCAAAGAACTATAATGTCTACACTATATCGTATCTTTACATATCAGGGTCACAAACGATATCTAGACATCCTACCTCTCGTAGTAAAAGCATACAACAATCGAATACATAGATCTCTTTCTGCTAGACCCGTGGATGTAAACAAAGGAAATGAACACATTTTCG
Source organism: Ornithodoros turicata (assembly GCF_037126465.1). Taxonomy (NCBI): domain Eukaryota; kingdom Metazoa; phylum Arthropoda; class Arachnida; order Ixodida; family Argasidae; genus Ornithodoros; species Ornithodoros turicata. The sequence continues at coordinate 5,266,380 of NC_088207.1, forward strand.
AGAGAGACTCTACCTCACCCCAGCTGGACCACCAAAGAAACCACGATACAACGTTGGAAATATCGTGCGTATTGCTAAATACAGACATCAGTTGGTAAAGAAGTACTTAAGTTCTGCAACAACAGAATTGTTTATTGTGCATGCTATCAAACTGGGTTATCCCAATACCTACCTATTACGTGACCTGAACAATGAGGATATCATTGGTGGTTTTTATGAGAGCGAACTTGTACGAGTGCGACAAATTCCAACAGTAGAAAAGATTATAAAAAGACGAGTCAAGAATGGCGAGCTTCAGTACTTGATTCACTCTGGTGACAGCTCGAAGTGGGTACCGGGAAATTATCTTTTTGATTGACTGACTGAATATGGACTGTTCACAGACTTCGGATGTACCTGAGGGAGGCAGGACTATCGAATACCTCGATTTTCGAGTGCAAGATCTGTGTGGAAAGCCTCATGCAACGTGGAAAGAAATGATGGACTGCAGTTTGACAGAGGGATCCGACCCAGTGATAGTGGAAGCCTTTAAGACATGGTGCTATTTCAAACGATGCCAGATCCCCCTCCAAGTAGGGATGTTTGGAAGATTGCAAAGAAAATCTATGCTGGAGTCCACAGTGGCTGTTCACTGAGGTCGTCCCCAGGAGGTTTGAAAGTAATCCAAGACTGGGCATGCACAATTGACAGTCTGTTGCTTTACGTGGATGAAGTGGATGCTATACGAATTGCTGAAGAGAGTCTATGTTTCATGGAGTATGCCGTCCGCTCAAAACTTCATTTTGTAGCAGGCTACATTAGTATGATGACCATTGACCTTCTTAAAAATAGACTGTTGCCTAAAAAAAATCCATGTAGCAAAAGCGAAACAAAAATTCTCTTTAAAGCCTCGTTCTTGTCATTTCACTGTGTGACATGGATAAGTGCGGGTGGCTTGTCACTTCTCTTGGATTCCATATATGTCTAGCAATAGTACTGATATTACAGTTTAAAAAGCCACAATTTTCCACTGTACTTCAACAAGGCAACTGTACACTGGAGGTAGAACTGGAGGAATACGTTTATGTGCACAGGTGCCCCTCGGACTTGCTCTCCATTAGAATGTGGGATAAAGATGGTCGAGCGAAGCGCTATGGTGTTACACTGACACAAAACGAGACGCGTCAGTTGGATGAATGTCTCCATCGAATCAATGTTAATGAAACATTTCATTACCAGCATGAGTGTTTGCAAGTGTGTTGTCTATGTGATGAACGCACGTTGACACTCCGTCGGTGTCCTGGCAACATGTACTCTCTGAGTCGAATGGTTGGCAGACGACCTTCCGGCTATGGAATTTCCCTGTCGAAAAAAGCCATCACTTCACTGTCCTTATATCTGAATAATAAAAGTGTTATGTCTTGAAAAAGTATGTCTCTAAAGCTTACCATGTTCGTAATCCTCACAGCGTCAGCTGGGAGGGATTTTCATTTTTCCTCCTCAGGAATTTCTTCTTATGTAACCACGCGAGGATCGATTAGTATCGGCTCTCAGGAAAAAAGAGAAATATGGTGTGATTCGCATGCCTTCCCCCTCCCAACGGATAACAAGTCTCAAGGCTGGTTAGCAATCAGGTAGGAATCGCTTGTGAAATGCGTAATAGGGATTCTGGAGAAAAACAAAGAGAAGCTAATTTACATGAGTTGCATTGCAAGTATGAGGAACACCAATACTGCAGTCACGTTTGGCGAAAAGAAACTATTCACTACTTAAGAAAGACTAAATAAGACTCCATTATCTACACGTATGTCTTCGCAAGTCAAGAAAAAAAAACTGTCAAGTGAATGTAATTTATAAAAGATGCAAAGCAGCCAGGTACAGTCGTATGGGGAAAAACCAATGCCAGACACGCATTCGAGATAGCGATCAAGGATTGATTGATTGATTGATTGATGTGTTTAATGGCACAAAGGCAACAAAGGCCATAGAGCGCCAAAACCATGGTGAGCGTGTCGGAGATGATTATGGGAAAGATGATGTGAGAGAGAGTGTGTGGTAGTTAAAATCTATCTACAGGTATGAGCGATGAGATTGACGAGGATAAGCGATCAAGGAGAAAAAGAGGTTATTCGTTGATCAAGTCGCCACGGGGGTTGTTATCTACATCCTCAACAAGATACTTTGTACGAAAACATGCAAAGAGTAACTAATTCATATGGGTTACACGATCAAGAGTGTAAGGAAAAGGCGATATGCTTAATTGCTACAAAGAACAACGAAAGAACGAGAGAGATTAGTCAGACATAGTTGACTATATAAGGTTAGTTGATAGCCACATGCCGTGTGTCAGTGTACGTCTTCAGTGACCGCCGGCATGTCTCGTAAGTATTCTTCCTTACGTACTAGTGTCGCCTTTTCGGGTCACTATGACTTGTTAGCATAAGAGAAAATCACTTATGTATATAGCACGAGAAGTATGATATATCGAATAATATATTTGGGAAGCTTTTTCGAAAAAATGACTGAAAGAGGGTTCCACTTTCTAGGAAAGACATATCTTTGAGGTCTGTGACTTGCTCGGAGTTGCTGTGCTTCATGCATCCATGTAGTCCTCTATGAGTAGGTGTTTTGTAGGACCTTTCCAAAAGTTTTTTCAACTCACTGGAACGCGCACTTTCTAGGAGTATCCCTCCGGTCCAAATAGTCATGTCCATGATTTTGAGTTGCTGTGCAGCTGTGCTTCAGACATCCATGCAGTCCCCTAAGGGTAGGTGTGGTCTTTGCAAAGCTCTCTCGACTCAGTGGAGCGTACACACTTTTTCTAGGATCACCATCCAGGTCCATTTTTCGTCAAATTGTTGCGCCCATGCTTCGAGTTTGTGTGCATCAGGCAACCATGTAGTCTTCCACGGGTATGTGTCTTTGTAGAACAATTCAAATAATTTACTCACCTGAGCATAATTTTTCCTAGGATCATCCCCATGTCCATTCAAAATGTCGTGTCCATGCTTCAAACTGCTGTGCTTCATGCAATCGTCTTACAATGAAAATAAAATATAAAAAACTAGACATATGTTTGGTTATCAATCACTTGCATGAGCCGGGGTGGGGCGGGCGCGAGATTGGTCTGGGCTATCTTGCTCTCAGCGTACTGCTAACAGCGCCTGGCTAGTTATGTCACTGCTAAATACGCACGGCAACGTCTGGAGAGCTCCCAGCGTCCTGCTAACAACGTCTGGCTAGCTATGTCATTTGCTAACTACGTACTGTGGCTACCGTGCCCGCCGCACCAGCGTAGAGCAACGTGTTGCTAGAATTACGTGATTGCTCCCAGCGTCTACTGCTCCCAGCGTCTGGCTGGCTATCTCAGTGCTAACTACGTACTTCATGCTCCCAGCGTCCTGCTAACAACGTCTGGCTAGGTATGTCATTGCTAACTACGCACTGCTCCCAGTGTAGAGCAACGTGTTGCTAGAATTACGTGATTGCTCCCAGCGTCTACTGCCCCCCAGCGTCTGGCTGGGTATCTCAGTGCTAACTACGTGCTGCGTGCTCCCAGCATCCTGCTAACAATGTCTGGCTAGGTATGTCATTGCTAACTACGCACTGCTCCCAGTGTAGAGCAGCGTGTAGCTAGAATTACGTGATTGCTCCCAGCGTCTAGCTAGGTATCTCAGTGCTAACTACGTGCTGCTCCCAGTGTCTGTAGAGCTCCAAGTGTAGTGGCGCGTGTCGATATAGTTACGTCATAGCTCCCAGTGTACACAAAAGCCACTACTGAACGGTACCGTCCGACAGCCGAGAAACGGGCGAATCAATCGGTCCGTCCAATGCTTTTGCTCTGAAAAATGTGACTGGTTATAGAACGTATTAAAAAAATAACGAGGAAGCGTACCTTTGGACCACAATCCACCACAATTGGTGCAGAAGAAGCGGGCGCTGCCAATTTCCCGAAATATGTGAGGCGGGAAAAAACCGACTTCACGCGCAGCAAAAGTGTTGTACACTGGAAACGAAACTCTTCAAACATTTCGGCGATGATGACGTCATGGGTATTACTTACGAGGATCTACCAAGCTGATCATGATGGAATGACGATCGACCATTCGCTTCGACATTTATAGTAAAGCTTTGCCTCTCACTCTCTATGACGTCATTGAACGTGTTTGAACATGTTAAGACGTGTTTGAACATGTTTGGACGTGTTCAGACACGGGCGGCGAAGTCGCCCCTGGACACACTCGTTCCTCTCACCCTCTCTATGACGTCATTGAACGTGTCTGAACATGTTTGGACGTGTTTGAACATGTTGTGACGTGTGTAGACACGAACCCCGCAATACGAAAAACGTCACGCAGCACGAATTACACTGGTGGTTAGTGTGTCGCGACCAGTGTAGAAGGATCCTGGGTTCGAATCCCACTCTGGGTCTTCTCGTCGTCATATACAAGTCGGCCCAGAGTGTTAGCTAGAAAATAGTGTAATGTTTTATTCAACGTCGATGGTATTATCATTGTCATATGCGACATCGCAAAAAGGCGCGAAAGACGGAAGGCGGGGTGGTCAAAGTACAGACGACACCGTCGCAATGCGAGGACGAGGAGGAGAGCGGTGTAGCGACTATAAAAGGTGCGCTGGTTCTACGACGATTGATCGAAAGCCCACAAGGGGCATCCATCCACGACGCGAGGCGTTTCGTGGAGCAGAATGTAAGTTGACCGTCTCTGCTGTGAGAGTGTATTCTATGTATGACATTGTTTTTCAGGAACCAATAGCCGCTGTCACCGCGTGACACTGAACACACACAGGGACTCATCCCATCCTCTCTCTCATCATCAATCTCAAGCGTTCCTCAACTGAATGGAAAAGTGAGCATTGTTTCGTGAGGGGGAATCTCGTACTGATTTTGTTTGACCGCAGTGCCGCGCTGTCTCGTATGTCAGTACGACCCCATCGATGCCATGCTCGTGGCCGTAGAAAGAGAGCACGAAGCTAGAATAGAGAATCTCGGTAACAGCCCAGTCGTCCTTTCAGATGACGACGACAGAGTCAGTAGTCCTCCTTTCGTAATACCTGAAACGGATGACGACGACGACGACGACGAACCCCTAGATGGGCACGACAATGCAGACGAATTGCTCATGTGGGAAGGGGATCAGTCCTATGCAGATTTCATTCCTCTGTCTGGTAGGGCTAGAGATGAATCACCAGGTGCAAGTCCAGAATTTCAAAACGAAGCTGAGCCTGTCCAGGGTCGTAGAATCATTGAATTGCGAGAACACGTCGTAGAGAATCATCCCTCCGTCACGGAGAGACGATTCCTTCCTTTTTTTGTCACAGACGAGGCATTCGACGGAACGGCTACTAGGTACACGCTTCTCTGCTCCCCGCACGACGACAACGTCGACGATTTGCGACTCTATCTACCGAGCATAGCTGCAGTAATCGCGCGCGTCCTCGAAGCTTATCCCATGCCTTTCAAATTTTGTCTGTGCTCGAAAGCGCTCATGGTTAAGGACGGAGCCGACGGGTTGACTTCTCATCTCCTTCACGTGAACCTTCACATGAGAGTGGTTCATAACCGTCAAGAAATCGAAGGCGCGATAAATGCTGGTATCGCAGAATCCTCGCAACGCGTTGAAAACTATGCGAGAGAAGGGTCTGGTTTCACCTCGAACGACGTCCAATGTGTCGACTTAAAACTAACGCGCTTAAAACCGAAGCGGATTGGGTGCACGATCGAGCTTCCCGAGCTGCTAAAAAGAAAACGAAAGACTCTCACAAACGTCAAACTTCCACCGAACCACGAAAACGAATGTTTCAAGTATAGCGTGCTGGCACTCTTGCATCCGTTAAAGAGGAATGCAAACCATTATGTCAGATATCACAAATATATGAATCCGCGGAACCCGGAGACGCGCGTGACGTACTGGCCCCCCTACTTCCCAGTCACTTACGAAGACATTACCCTGTGAGAGAGAAAAAACAAAATCTCCGTGTACATCTACGTGTTCGACGAGCAGACGAGTTCGATATCTACCGGACGGGTTCCCTGTACGCTCTATAAGGATAAAGTCTATCTGCTCGAGGTTAGGGAGCATTTCTATGGCATTAAAAAATTTAGCACTTTCATGGGACGTGGTGACTATTTTTATTGTGAGAAGTGTACGAGCGGCTATGGGACAAGACAGGCGTTGGAGCAGCACGAACGTCTGTGTCGAGACGTAGACGAAGTGATCCTCGAAATGCCAAAAGCGGGGGAGAGTGTCTCCTTCAACAAGATACAGTACACGCATCCCTACCCCTATTTCGCGGTGTTAGACACGGAGAGCGTCTTGGAAAAGGATGCACTTGTTAAGGACGCCGTGAGTGTGCACAGGATGAGTTCGTACAGCATCGTTGTAGTGCGGAGTTGTGACGGGGAAATAATGGGCGTAGATGGCTATTTGGGACCCAACGCGGCAGAAAAATGCTTGTTCGCGCTCAAGGGATTTAGCGAACAAATCCATAGGCTGAACCGTCTTCCCTCACCGTTGGTCATGAGTGTGGAAGACCACTTTCGGCACGCGAGCGCTACGCACTGCGAATTTTGTGGAATCGAATTTAACCGACACACACGGAAAGTGTCGCATCACGACCACACCCACTTCGTAGAGCCCGGTTCTTCGAATTTTGTCGCGACGCTGTGTGATACGTGTAACCTTACGTGTCGTAATACCAAAGAACTCGTCGTGTGCGTGCACAACCTGCAATACGATTTGAGCTCCCTTCTCCGATACATGCACGTTCTAAATATGGGTGAACCATGGATCTTAGCTACGAGTTCGGAAAAGATAAGAGGGTTCAATATTGGAGATCTCCATTTCCGCGATACCACGCAGTTTTTCAACCTGTCCTTGTCGAACCTGGTGGAAACTCTGCTCGCCAGCGGTGGTGAGAGCGCGTTTCATTGTACTCGTCAAATGTTTGGTGACCGTTTCCGACGCCTCCTCAAGAAGGGAATTTACCCGTACACCTTCGTCGACAGTTTCGAAGCGTACAATTTGCCCGCACTACCGCCAAAGGAAGCTTTCAAAAGTGACCTGAACGACCAAGAGATCACGGACGAGGACTATCAGTACGCCCTCGAGATTTTCGAATTGTTCGAATGCAAGGACCTGGGCGATTACACGCGTCTCTACGTTACGCTCGACACTTGTCAGCTCTGCGGCGTCGTGCTGCATTTCAGGAGAATTGCGCAAGAAACGGATAGGATAGATATCTTACGCACCGTGTCCCTTGCCAGTTACGCGTGAAGCAGCGCTCTGAAGTTCACTAAAGTCAAGCTCGAGCTCATAAGTGATCAGGAGATGTACGAAACGATCGAGAAAGGAATCAGGGGAGGCATTTGTAACAGCTTCCATAGATACTGTCGGGCTAATCACGAGGAGTGCGACGATTACGATCCACAGCAAGAAAAGACTTTTATCCAGTACCTCGACGTGAATAGTTTGTACCCGTACGCGATGACTTTCCATCTCCCGACAGGTGGTTTTGAGTGGGTCGATCCTTCGAGGTGGAGCGAGATCGATTTTCTCAACATTCCTCACGATTCGGAAGTGGGTTACGTCTACGTGGTAGACTTGACATACCACCACTCACCAGGGATTTTCCCCGGGCACCCGAACACAGGTGTGTGAACGAGAACGAACTCTCCCCCTACCAGCGACACTTGAAAGACGCGTTGGCGCTGAACGCCCCTCCCACAAAGAAACTCTTGCTGACGTGCTACGATAAAGAACGCTACGTCGTTCATTATGCATTGCTCGCACTGTATGTGAGGTTGGGCATGAAAATAAAGCGTGTTCACAGCATTCTTTCGTTCCGCCAAGACAATTTTTTGCGAGCCTTCGTGCACAGAAACGTCACGTTGAGGAATGCCGCCACCACGAAATTCGAACGACTTTTGTACAAAACCATGTCCAACAGTACGTTCGGTAAGTGGATACAAAATGTGAGACGCATGAAAAGGTACGCTATAGCCTACGACAAAGAAAGCGCGCTCCGAAAAGCTAGATCCGTCAGCAGTCAGCATTTTCACATTCTGAGTGACAAGTGCATCTTATACGAGATGCAGAATAGGAAGGTCAAATGCACGCACCCCCTTTACGTGGGCTTTGCCATTCTAGAGATATCCAAAGTCCGAATGTACAGCTTCATCTACGAGTCTCTCTTTTCTCGCTTGACGTGTCCAGTGCAATTGATCTATAGCGATACGGACAGCATAATTTTTTCTCTCACGTGTGAAAGCCTGGAAGAACAGCTCATGAAGATTGAGAATGAGTTAGATCTGTCTTCCTATCCACCGGACCACCCGCTTTTCAACGACGAGCACGCGAACCAGATGGGGTACTTCAAAGACGAGACGGGAGGTGGTGTTATTCAGGAAGTCGTAGCCATCCGAGCGAAAATGTACAGCATTCTCTTGGCTGGGTCACACAAACAGATCGCGAGAGCGAAGGGAGTTAAGAAAGACGTGGTGAGGAAACATTTATTGCACGAAGTGTACCGAGATTCTCTGTTCAATGAAAAGACAGTCTCTCAGAAGCAGTGCACCATCCAGAGTATAAAGCAAACAATGTACACCATTTCGAGACTCAAGAAGAGCTTGGTCCCCTACGACGACAAGCGCTATCTCGTGGATTCCGTACACTCCTTCCCTTATGGAAGCTGCGAATACGGTAAGCTTTCCTACTGTTTTGACGCGTATAGGATTACGATAGTGCTCTCTCTTTGTGCAGCATCGGAAAACCATGAAGAGAGCCCGAGAGCGTCGCCGTCAGGGATCGAGTAACCGCGGAACAAAGAGCTGCACGCGCATGTAATCGAGAATAAAAGTTGTAGTCGAGATATGCTTCTCTCTCTCTCTCTCTCTCGCAGACAGGAGAAGCAGGGGTCATCGTGGCAGTGCGGTAGCGGAATGGGTGCACGAAAAGAATGACCATACCGTCATCGTACTGGTACCGTGACCCGTGCAATGACGACGCTGCGATGAAGATTCCCCTTTTCTGACACGTCTGATCATCTCGTTCTGTTCGTTAGATCAGACAAGTCAGGGAGGGGCGAGGGGGCAGGCATCTATCGTCCAACTCCTTTGTTTGTATTCAATAAACATGTTTCAGTGAAAGAAAAGACAGAGTCTCGTCAACGTTATTCGGACTGTTTAATGCGTTGCATGTCAATAACTAAGCGGTATTTCAATAAATCAATGACAAAGTTGGCGATGTAGACTGCTTGCAAATGTCGCTGCTTCCGTAGAGCGTGCTTAATATGAGCGATGGCACGAGCGAGAAGGTCCACGATGTCTGCAGCGATGTAGTTGAATTCTGCGTTGGACAAGCTCACAAATTCGCTCATTAGTCCCAGGGGTCCGTCCGGAACCGTTATGCAGACGTTCTTGTAACGGGCGTAAATTCGACGCACCATCTCCTGCAGCGGCCCCGGCGAGATCTCTCCTATATTGCCAAAGCCTACCATGTCTATCACGTAGCGAAAAGCAGTGATGACGAGCTCGTTGCGGGGACTTTCGCTGTTGAAACATTCCTTCTCCACTTCTTCCCAAGAAGCGTGGGTGCGGGAACAATTTTGTAAAGAGTGATAGCTGAACATATTCGCTGACGCGAGCGCGGTGCGCGCTGCCTTTATACAGCGCGCGCAAAGAAACGAGAGTAAAACCGGAAGTCAGAAGCCACCCGTCGCCGCTAGGAGCGCGCGCGCGCGCAGCGGAGAGCCGAAACCGAAAACACCCGCGGGCGGCGCAGAGGGAGCTAGGAGCGCGCGCGCGCGCGCATGCGCGGTCGGGTGGAGCAGAGGGCGCTAGGAGCGCGCGCGCGCATGCGTAGCTGCCGCGCCGCGCCGCCTCAGCAGACAGTCCAGCTCTGGCTCTCGTAGGGAGAAGACGTGCGGCCGGCCGCTCCGTCGTCACTTGATCCCTGGCTGTCGACGAGAGCAGACGCTCCGTCGCAGCGGGGAAAAAGGTGAGTGATTTGCCGGTGCTTGCGCGTTGTTTTACCGTGCTCGTGTTAAGCCTTTTCTCGCCGTACGCGAATGTTTAGACTTGTTTAGCAGTGTCCAAGCCTGTTGACGCACGTTTACCATCGTGTGGCTAGTGGTTCCCGCCATGTGTTAGCCGCGTAGTGTTGTGACGCTGTGGTTAGGCCTTGTCGATTGCCTTAAGCCTTTCTCCCCGATGTGTAGTGTTTTCTCCGTGCTGTTTAGCAGTAGCGGTTAGGCCTTTTCCCCACGCTCTGGCATGGTTAGACTTGTCGAGCAGTGTTGCCATTTTTACGTGTCGCTAGTACTTTCTTGTTCTCTGTGTTTCTCGTATAGAGCTACGATGCTGGCGCCATCTGGTGTGATGCCTTGGAACTAGCGTGCCACCTGCCTCTGCAACCGTCGTGCTCCAGTCGCCCGCACCGGCGTGATTTCTTCAAGATGGCGTCGTTGATTTTCAAATAAATCATTTCCCACTGTCTGCTTCCTTTCTATCTAGTTTTTTTATTTCCTACAACCCGAGTTTTACATAGAAAATCCACGACAAGTATTGCACTGAGTCAGATTTGGCCAAATTTTAAAAATTTAAATTTTTTAAAAAATTTTAAAATAATTTAAAGTACAATGTGCAATACTTGCCGTGGATTTTCTGTGTAAATCTTGGGTTGTTACATTACTACTACCGGAACATTCGCGAAATATCAGGACCAGCTAACGGACGGTAGCAAGCGTACAGGGCAGAGTCACGTACCGGAACTGAGGAAGTGCGGTCTGTGGAAGTGCACGCATGTCTACTGGTACCAGATCCACGGCCAACTCGATGTATAACCAACCGGCTGCACTGCCTCTCCGTTGCAGGTACTGGACGACGCCTTTCGGAACGAGAAAATGGTGGTGTACCTTGGGCGAATTTATAATGACTACCTCCTGCCAGAGCTTGTTGACCCTCGCTATCCTCGAAGCATGCGAATTCCCGATTACAGAAGGAAGTACGCCAGGCCAGAAGAATTGTAATCAGTGTGCCGTGTGCCTTTTGCTAATCGTGACAAGGTCATGTGATGTCGTCAGCCACGACGAGGAGGAAAAAGAAAGCTAGTGAGGATTTCTGGAAGTTCCTGCGCGGATAGGCAAGATGACACTCACAATGTTTGTTATAAAAATTTGTTATAAAATGCTGTCACTCCGAGATCCAGACTGACAGAATCACGAGCTGAAGGTCACTTCCAGACGAATGGGACATCAGAGACCCAGTTCACGGCATGCTGATCTGTGCTTGGGCGAAGTCTGGGGCCATGGTTAGTGACGACCAGGATGAGCTAAACAGACCCGAGTTATATATATACGACCAAACTGGAAACCTCCATTCGCACTTAACGTTCCAAGTAGCTGTATGGTCCACGCACACACATATTTCTCATCTACCCTGCTTTTCTTCCCTTTGCTTCTTCTCTTTTGCCTTTTTCCTCCTTCTCCACAATCCAAGGAAATGGGAAACGTTATGCAGCCGCTTTGCAGTTTTATTTCATTTCTGTTGACTGTGCAAGTAAACGAAGCGTTTTGCACCACCACAAGATGGTCTGAAATTTGTAAGCCCAGGGTGACAGGAAATAACGAAAACAGGTTGCGGCTTCGTTTCGCAATTTCCGCGTAATGTCGATAGGCTATATAACATGCTGACACCAACGTGTTTCATCCGCATCGTGTCCAACCTAGGTTTTTGTGTTACGAGGAATTTCATTTATTATATGCGCAAGCATTGCAGAAATCACACGAAACGACTGGTGACTAACCCTTCGCTCGACAACAACAACAGCACGGAAGAGCAACAGATCGACGAAGTTCAGGAGACAGCTGGACAGCCTGTGCGCATTCAAAAGCCGCGCCACTAATTGTTCCGTCTGACCACTGATCTCGATTGTAAAAGGCTGGATCGCGGATAGGGAGCGCGAGCGTGAAGAAACCGGCCGCCATCTTACTGTACCCACAACAGTCGCCGCAGCGATCATGGCAACTTCTTGCAATTACGGTCGTACCACAGGGCCTAAATTTATACAGGTGAGTCATTCTTTATCAAGGAATAAATAGACGTCCATTCTGTATATTTAGTTGACAATTATGAAGTGTTTTTTTGCCCAAAACGAGCACCGGATGCAGGTTGTTTGATCGCTCTTCCGAGGTTCAATCGAACACACTTGCATTTTCCCCGGCGGCAAATACATTTTGAGTGCATAATATGCTTGAGAGAACGTGTTACACTGCACTGGTAGTGTTGTCATCAATATATGTGCGAATACTCGAGCGCTTTTCTGCATGCATTGCTAGCATGGTACACGGTGCTCTCTACGGAAGCAAATGCACATGCATTTCTTTGAATTACCTTCGCGCACAAGTTCGGTATTACGTCATAATGAGACCAAGATTGTCACCCCTTCTCATGTATTGGTATTGTTTTGTGCCCTGGTTTGATTTGTGACAAAGAATCCTACGTAACGGTGGTGTGGTGTGACTTCTGGATACCGCCTTTGTGTCTCAGCTATGTTGTCAGCTTGTTGCGATAGTAATAATTTGTAGCTCCTCGTGTTATTTGTAAGTGGTCTCTCAATACAGGTTTCCTCATGGGGCTACCTAGAGGATCGTCTATGAAGTGTGATGCGACTGAGTGTACAGGTAAGTATCATGTTCCTCATCCACGGGTTTCTACTTTACAGGAAGGAACCACCTCAGTGCACGCACTTAGGTTAGCCTCTCTCAATTTTGCACATTTTCTTACATGTTCACGTCAGAAACACACCTTATACACCTTAGGCTCCTTCACCCAGCTATATAATTATAATCCTTTTTAGAAGTGTAACGTATATTCTTTTTAGAATAGTTTTTAATCTTTTCAATTTTTAGAAGATACAGGGATTGTAAACCCTGTTTTAAACTGATGTTTTAACAGTTGTCCAATGCATTTGTTAAACAACATATTCATTTTTAACTAGTTGCATCCAAACCAATGTTCTGATGTATTATGGAATAAGGTTAAAACTTGGGCGGGTTGGTATGACATTTTTAAAATCGGTAAAAACACCAGTGCGAAGGTAAAATAAGGGGACAAGACGAACACACAGCACTGACTGCAACCATAAGAGTTTATTTCGTAAAGGGGCGTTGTTGTACTTGGAAGCCTTAACGATAAAGAAATTGGGGAATTCGTGTATAAGTGTGCCGTCAGTAACCTTGTCTGATAAGATAGAATGTTCTCTTGCGTAGAATGTATTCTCAAGATGCTGTGGTTAGTGTGGAGAGAAGGTATTAGTTTAAAAGGAGATAGGTGACGGAAATAAACTCTTATGGTTGCAGTCAGTGCTGTGTGTTCGTCTCGTCCCCTTATTTTACCTTCGCACTGGGGTTTTTATTGATTTTAAAAATGATGTATTATGACCTTTGTTGTCATGCACCATAAAAATTGGAATAACCATCATCAATACAGGTTACTTCACAGCTGCCTAGACATACTCAAGAAATGGGTGCAGAACCTACGTAGTGCCTACAAACTTTGATTACCACAGCACCTCCAGAAAGTAAAAGCATATGTGTCACATGGGATTTTTAAATGTATTCACAGTATATAATACCTTGTATTAACTGTTGTAGATCTAAGCCGCCTCTACAGTACACTCTCAGAAATTAAAACTTGTCAGGGAACTGTGATAATTGTTTCAGTTAATAGGCATTCACATATATGCTATAAGAAGAAAATTATTTCTTGAGAATGCACTTCTCTGGCAACTGGTGTTGTTTACATCTAGTGTTGATCGCATTCATTTATCACATATTATATTCTTACATAATAGTATTATTTTTATATATATTGTGAAGAAGACGAGGAACGGGCAGCCGCTTCGCTATCGTTGGGTTAGCACCCGCCGCTTTCGAATATTGAGCGTCGCTCAGTAAACGGTCTCTTGCCCTCCTATCCTGCCTCTACTGTCCTGCTTACACTTGGTGGAGGTGCGGCCGCTCCCATCCTCGAGACGATTTTATCGTTGCTTCCCTCGCCTACTGACTGACCTGGAACTTCGCTCCGGACGAGTTTTGCGAGCAGTCGTCATGCCACAAAATCATGCTGAGAGATCTCCTCCTCCTGCTGGGGATGCCCAGCCATCCTCCTTCATCCTCTTGAGCCGCCGCAACTACCTTTTGATCGCATCGGTCTCGACTTGTTTGGTCCTCTTCCCACATCGTCTACTGGAAAGCGTTGGGTAATCGTTGCAATCGACCACAGCACACGGTATGTCGAGACTGCAGCCCTCGCTTCTGGTACATCTCAGGAAATAGCTGCCTTTTTCATATCTCACATTCTACTTCGCCACGGCGCCCCTCGCGTCCTCATCAGCGACCGTGGTCGCTCCTTCCTCGCCACTTTACTGCGCGACATCTTCCGTGCCTGCGCGGTCGTCCACAAGCCTACCACCGCTTACCATCCTCAGACGAACGGTCTCACAGAACGTTTCAACCGCACTCTCGCCGACATGATCGCCTTTTATGTGTCGGCGCAACATGACAATTGGGATGCCATTCTCCCTTACATCACGTTCGCTTACAATACGGCGGTCCAGTCCACGACACGCTACAGCCCATTTTACCTCCTTTACGGCCGAAACCCCGTTTGTACCATCGACACCATGTTTCCGTATCCCCCTTGTAGCGCCAACAACCCGACACTTGAAGAGGCGACCTCATGCTCCGAGGAATGCCGTCAAATCGCCCGCTGCCGTACCTACGACTCCCAAGCTGCAGCGAAACAGCGCTACGATGAGACGCACCGTGTTGTGTCTCACAAAGTTGGCGATCTGGTCTGGCTTTGGGTACCTCGACGGAAGCCCGGATTCTCCCCCAAATTTTCATGCCGCTACACCGGCCCTTACAGAATCGTGCAGCGGGTTTCTGATGTCAATTACGCCGTTGAGCCTGTGCACTCCCCGCCCGACGCCCGACACCGCGGCTCCGACGTCATCCACGTCTCCCGGCTAAAACCGTGTGTCCTCCCGTCCCCAAACACCGGAGCGATCGCCAGGATGGCTCCCTCTTTGCCCCGGGGGAGATGTGAAGAAGACGAGGAACGGGCAGCCGCTTCGCTATCGTTGGGTTAGCACCCGCCGCTTTCGAATATTGAGCGTCGCTCAGTAAACGGTCTCTTGCCCTCCTATCCTGCCTCTACTGTCCTGCTTACAATATTATTGTATTATCACATATTTGATCACATTAAATTTAAAATTCAGCATATATGAGAAAATATCAGGAGGAAAGTTGCTATTCATTGCTCATTCCAACCTAAATTGAGTGCTACAAATTTAGAGAGAGTACCTGTCCATTGTCATTCCAAAATATATATTGTCATTGTAGCAAGGTCACAAAACAATAAATGTAGTCTTTTTACGACCTCCCTGCACGTTCATTGTATCCTGAAACGCATAAGTGCAAGAAATAAATGTTGAACTTGAATAAACTTGATGTTGTATAAACTTGAACTTGTATATTCTCTTTACTCATCATCAGTGATCTTCTTTACAAAAGCATATCGTGTTAGACTTTTTTGTTTACATTTCACAGACTGGGTACACGAGGGCCAAAATGACAAAATCACAACAGCTTCAAGCTCCAAGCTGTCCTGTTGCAATTTGCAGACCATACGTGTGTAGTGCAAGATGGCCCTTGCACATCAAAATGTAAGATGGGAGTCAGAGTTAATGCAAAGTGGTTCCTATGAGAGACTTCGATGCTGAACAGAACTGTGCAAACTGCGGAAGGTGTCATAGAAGATCTTCAGAAAGTGTGTCAGGTCTCACAACGGTGCTACGATGCTCCCTTTTAGATGACGATGATACTCATTGGAGTTTCAGATGTGCAGCTGCATTTTTTGGAACGTGCTCCACATAACAAGCATGACAAAGTCAGCACTGGATAGCATGCCCCCGTCCCTAAGCAGCTTTGCTCACGCTGCAGCTGTATTCGGCAAAAGCATGTGAGTACTCGAGAAGGACATTCAGTTTGGCATAACCGTGCCTGCAAATAATCAGAACAAATGAAGGAAGAAACAAACAAACATAGAAGGGTTGTACTTCAAAAAGAGATAAGCCCTGTGTCTCAAGGATGTGTTATCACTTTTAAGTAACTTAACCTGATTAACTACCTGATTAACTGTCCTAACGAGCGTGATCTAATTGCGCGAAGTAATTATTTGGGCTGCTTCGGTGTGTCCATATTTGCGAGGCAAAGCACCGCTATCGTTCTCTAAAAGACTCATTCTGCGGTGATGCTTGATATAAATCATACTAAACCCATATACGGCTAAAACAACGGCTGTGATTCTACAGAACGATCTCTTTCCGACATGCGAGTATATCTTTTCCCGGATCATTCTTTATGGAACAATTTTTGTCCAGAACGCAGCACGGGATATTACATACATGGTTCTTGTTAACCTCACATCGTTTCTTATTGAAATATTGACTGGGAAACGTGTTGTAGTACAATCCCCAGCGCTGCACTGCAGTGACGGTCTAGTTTCGGAATGCATAACATAACGTAATTAAGAATCGAACGGCGGGACACCTGTGAAACACTGTTAGGATACATCAGTATACTGGCACCTTACAAAATTGTGTAATGACAAACAACGATCAACGCCTGCAGCGCAATAAATACTCACAATCTCCGTCGCCTCCCATTGTTTTCTATGGGCACACACTGCGCTTTAGGGCCTCCCAACATGGCGGCCCGAATGCACGCCTCTCCCCCACGAGCCCCTCTCCCATGCGCGATCCAGCCTTTATACATAGAGATCAGTGCGTTTGACTGAGCGCGATATGCGTGTTTACAGTATTGGACTTTGCATGGGTGAACACGAGCGGTCATATGTTTGCACAAGATTTCGCTGGACCCGTCGCGCGCCAAGAGAAAACAAAAATAACACAAAAAGAAGACGTTAACAAGACAGACAATTAACAAGAGCATCCGTCCTTTATCCGCTACCGGTCTTACAGTGTACTTGTGTCAGTGCCTGTTTTTAAGGTTCACGGTTGCCGTTTCCTTCTTGCAGAAACCTTCCCGAACCACACTCTCCGAGTCTCTTCGTCAGCTGGACTCTCGCCCTTTCTCCCTACCGAAATTGCTTGGTCCCTGGCCCAATCGAGCCCAGCAACGCTCTGCGCTCAAAGGTCTTCTGACATTTCTGGACACCATTGGACTTCGATCGTTATTGTAAAGGGGCACGTTATTTTATTCCCCCCATTCCACCAAGCACTGGGGTAGAGTATCGCCTGTTGCGATGAAACTCCCCACTCTCCAAGGCCGAAAATAAAGTTGTTGTTTGTTGTTCCTTCTTGCAGGTTTACTCATTCCAGAAGCAAGAATAGGTCATTTGAAAAGTTCCAGGGAGCAGCGCGCCCGGGGAAATGCTGTGCAAAACGACAGCCAGCGATTTGCTATCGTCTCCGATCGTCGTCGTCGTCGTCGTACTGGTATGCACAGTCGCTGTCGCTTTGCACAGCATTTCCCGGCATGCGCGCTACTCCCTGGAACTTTTGCAAATGGCCTATTGTGCCATTGTAAGGCAAATGGAAATAAACGGACGTCGACTGAGATGACAGTGACTGTAGGATGACTCCAAAAACGTCACAACAGAGCAAATATGTATCTATAGGGTTATTCTAGCAAACGTTACACATTTCGGTCGTACTATAGAAATAGAAGACTGGGATTGGCCCACCCCAAACTTTGTAGACTGATAGCCACTTGTCTGAAGTCTGAAGAAAGTCTTGTCTGAAGAAAGAAAATAAAAAAATCAATAAAATCTCGCCTCATGCATTTTCAATGGCCTATTCCACACAAACACCGCCATTTTTTCTTGTGTCTGCTTCACATTCATAGCACTTCACACAGGTGGCGCTGCCTACAACGATGTTACATGCCGATTCTGATATGCACCAATCCTCTTGTTCCAGTCTTGTTCTGTATGGTGGTGCCACCTGTGTGTGGTAAAATGAAAATGAAGCGCACATACCAGAAAATGGCGGCCTTTGGGTGAGACAGGCCACAGAAAATGCATAGAGTGAAATTTGGCTTGATCATTAATTTTTCTCCTACAGGACCACAACGTTCACAAAAAATTCCAACAAAACTTCAGGCAAATGATTACCAGTATGCAACGTTTGAGGTTGGGTAAACTACATCTTCTATTTTTACGATGCCATCGGCATGTGTAACGTTTGCTAGACTAACCCTGTAGCTCTTCATAAGTAGCTAACTCTACATAGTTACCTGCTTCACAGCAACATCACAACACTACCTTGTGGGTGTACACATTACACAATATGCTGCCACTTTGCTGTGGCATGACACACTGTGCGTGGCTTATACTCTGCAGAATACCTAGCTGCAACATTGCATATCAATGCAGGTCACAATACGCATTTTGACTTGTGGCCTTCGGCCGTGTTGAGACTCTTTATCGGCCGTAATGGACGTAACGTGAATGAACGTGTTCCAATCGCGGAAAGACTAGATAACGCTTATGCTATTGTGGCAACAGGAAGCAGTGCATCTTTAGCTCTGCTATGCTTGGGTTAGTAAATAGACCCAGTTTCGTGAATAGAGATATTTACCCTTGCCAGGGACTCTGCCGACAACCGTCAGTTCAACTCCGGCAGCCACGACACCGCCACCTTCCACCACGGCAGTGACGGCAGCGACAACTGCAACTACCGGTGAGTATGCTGAACGTCGCACAACCCTCCCCTAAACCTGTTAAGTGGACTAAAATAAGGGTACTGGGTCGTTCGGCGCGCCCAGCGCCCGAGACTGGTCTTCCGCCGAGCGTCAGGCGGAAGACCAGTAGAAGTCGGGTGTAGTCTGATAAGTCGGATCGGGTGTAGGGTGTCCCCGGAATAATCTTCCCCGAAAGAAGCATCTCCACATGAAAAGTATCAAGAACCGTAGCTTTTGTAGTAGGTTTTGCTATAGCATAGCGGGCTTGCCCATCTGTGGGCAGCCCTCATCACCCGCATGCTGAACTGTCAAAATCAAGAATAACCTAACCTCTGAAAACTAGTCTAGGTTCCCACCGGGGACGTTTTCCCGTAGCCAGGTCCGCTGAAAGGCGAGATAAGCAGAGAGGCCCCTAATTGGCCGGCTGGAATGCATAACGTTGCATTGTTAGTGGCCCTATCAAATTCAATCGCATTGTGCCCTGTGCTGTGAGAACTGTTATGGGGTCTATGGAGAACTGTTATGGGGTGTATTTTCCCCTGTATTAGATATCAGATCTTAGACGTAGTGGATCGTGAACTACCGTATCAAACTTTTGAAAGCAGAGCATTGGGCACACATGGTTCCAGTAATAGGTTCTCTAGCGTATGTTCATCGATCTTTGGTGGTGACTAAGGGTTTTACTATGGACTTCCCGGACACCAAACGCAAACCTTGAATTCCGGGCAACCCTACTCAAGAGAGGTCGACTGAGAAATTCGCAGAAAGGGTCCAGGGGGCGCTGTATGTGGGGGGTGCTGCTGTCGTGGAATGTCATGGGGTGGGTTTCCATTTTTTTTTCCTTCCTTACTTGTGTTTGCTATTTATGCGTGTGCTCTCGTATTGTAAGAGCAAACTCAGTGATACACTTCTATCAACGGGGTTGTGTGCAGATCGCCCTCACTGCTCCGATGAAGCCCTAATCAGTAACCCAAGGTCAGTAAAGGGATCCCCATACCGCGATTTAGTTACTGCTAATTGGCATATGTTGATATTCATATTTGTTCATGCGGAAATAAAACCATCACCATTTAGTACAAAATACACCTGAAGGAACTGTACAAATCTCGCAGTACAAATCTCAGGTGCCTCTCAAGCTTGTTCAAATTTACCGGCGTTCATCAACTGGTGCACAGCTAAGAACGTCCACATGTGCTACCTATGTTCCTGACCGGTGCGGTCTCATTCTGACCACCTTGCAACTTGTGGCTTCAGACTCCATGTGTGTAGGTGAACTGTTGCGCTGCATTCCGTAACTGAAGACATTCATGATCCTGTGGCCTTTGTGTCCTATCTGTCCTTTCTTCATGGTGAAGTTCATGATAGGAACGCTATAACTTCATCCGCCGCTTCATCTTCGCTTGGTAGAAGACGAAACAAACAAGTGAAGTGAAGAAACTGAAACAAGTGTGACCCACTGGACAGTATAGGCCTCAGCTTCACTGTCTCATTGGTGGACAGAGTAACCCCTTTACAGTGCCTTCGTACAGCAGCACCGCAACGTATGGATAATCAACGATGATCGTTCCCATCATTACCTCAGCGCCGGAGAATGCGATTTCCTCAACAGTGATTATAAGCGCCGTCCGCTTGTATCTTTCATCATCCCTCGAATTGCCAAGTAGTAGTAGTAGTGTCCTTGCGGCAAGAGCATGCTTCTTGCTTCATTGTGGGCGGAGCATTCAAGGATGTGTTGCAGAGACTCGGGGATTGCAGAAAAGTGCCGGAGGCAGGAGTATATGCGAGAGCTTGCGTCGATGAAGCCAGCTGTATGTAAACGCAGACCAAGTCCGGAGCCGGTGAAGAACAGTGACAGTGGCCCCTGTTGCAGGATCTGGAGGACAACAGGGGAACAAAAAAAATCATGAAGGAACACAATTTTTTCGTTATTTTGTTCAATGCACATCTTCGGAGACCCGTCTTTCCTCCACCCCCAATGTGACAGGGGGAAAGAGTACACTGTCGCCTCTTGCGTCCTGGAAAAGGATTTACAGAAAATGCAGCCCAAGATAAGGGCAGTTCCGATAGCGTCGCCCGATACATGTGTTTTCGTTTTCTTTGAGCAAGTTAAAGCTCATCTTCGACGCACTGTAGTGTCAACTTCGACGCATGAGGCTCCTTCATCTCTCGGTTGGGGTGAAGAAAAGACGCGTCTCGGAAGATGCGCAATGAAGGAAAAAAAAAGGTCTTACTTCACGAATTTTTTGCGGACGATCTACCGAACGGACTTTTGTTATGAAAACGGCTACGATATCAGGTGACCGAAAGGAACAGGTGTTCTCATTGGGACAACTTCGTAGCTTTTATAATTAAAGAGCTAATTAACTATTTTTAGGTAATTAGTGATCTGACTGTTGACTAACAGATGGCCAAGAACGTCCGCCGGCCCAAAGATGATAGAAGTGAAAACAGCATGTCTATAACCCTGATAGTTTTTTTATTAAAAATCTGTATCGCCTAAAAAAAGACACCCTGTATATGCAATATATACCGTCACCGCCGTTACACTGGCTAGGTCATACTTGGCAATAAAGGCCCCTGGTTTTCTGTTGTGGCAAATTGGCGGCAATGATTTTTAAATTCCGTGATTTTCTGCGGCAAGGAGACAACGGCTGCTTCAACTGAAATGCGGGAAGAAACATTACACGATAACTTCTCCTCTCCTGGTTCTCCTCTGACAGCGAATGCCATCCGGCGCCTACAACCATTTTATGCGAGTTTACAGACGCTACATTCGGAGCAAGCACCCTCATTCTCTTACACGTGTAGCTTGGAGGAGTTGGGAGCGTACACAGCCTGATGCAGCCACGGACTTTTATCCGTCTCTCCTGAGACTCTGAACGTTGTAGTTGATTGATTGATTGATTATGTGTTTAATGGCACAAAGGTTGTAGTAACCGTCGACACCGCGCCAATCGCGTCCTTGGAAGCAGTCTGATTTTCGCGAAATTCCGTACCAAACAGGATCCCGTGGTTTGGTTATGCTTGTCGTTTCCGTGAGACTCTCACCCGCTAAGGAAATGGGGATAATGTTGCCTAAGCTGGCGGCGCCTTTCTTCAGGGAGAAGGCAGTTGGAGATAGGGGAAGGACCGGGGCTCCAATCAGCTTTCGTTGGCTCGTGCAAGTGCTCGTGGCGAATCACGGACCGAAGTGGGGAGAAGATCGGCAAGTTATTTGCTGGTAAGCACAATTTCCTAGGGTTGGGGTTCAGATGTACTGGTGCGCTGCATAGCTCGCTGTAGCCTGCATCTTGCATCCGTCTTGCATCGCCCGCTTAGCTTGTCGCACAAACTCTCTTTGCGTTGGTCTGAAGTCGCACACAGTTGCCACTGCGGTTAGACGTACTTACACTTCAACGGGAGAAGTTCCGCCACCAACAACTGCTTGCGCTGCAATGCTGCCGTGCGTGCGCTCGCCCCCTCTCATGGCTGCTTTGTATCTGTGCATGAACACGTATGGGAATGTTCACCCCAAAATCACATGCATAGTTCATGCCCCAGGCAGCAGCGCACATGTTAGCGAACAGCAAAGATGTTTATTTGCTTACACGCACTTCTGCCGTGTTTGAGCACTGTGCTGTCCTCTGTCATCTGTGTGCAATGCTGCTGTTGTGCATAGGCCACTTCTGCTCTCGGCTTCGCACTGCTGGTGCTGCCACACTTCGCTTCGCTCCCTCTTTCCTGCGAGGGAGTTTCGCGGCCACGCCTGGTTATCGTTTGGGAATGATACCTGGCGACATACCCTGCCTCAAAAAAAAAAAAAAAAAGCTCAGTAGGTTCGCTCATAAATGGTATCGCTACACATTTTGTGTTAATCATAAAGTTGCCTGCTTTCACGGAACGTTTGGAACTGACAATTTTTTGGCTGGCTTTCTGGTAAGGTAGATTTCGTCAGTTCACTTGCGCCTTTTCCCGCCAGTAGGTCCTGCTCATGGATCGACGTTGAAGCGTGCTTTACCAGCATTACAGCGGCGAACAGATGGCAACACGTGTATAAGGTCTAGGGCGCAATCTAGCTGGTGAAACATTCTACTGAGTGAAACCCTCAAGGAACTGGAAAGAGATAAGGGGACGACACAACACACCAAACAGGACCACTCGTGTCCAACTTCCTCTGTGGCGCCTTCTTCTTTTCTACAATTTTTGGACCCGAGCAGTCTTGTTTGGAAATAGACGTTGCTCTGTCGGACTCGGTTGTGTCGACGTGTTCGTTTGTTTTTTTTGTGTTTTTTTTTTCGTGTATAGAGGGTTTCACTCAGTAGAACAGCCTTCAATTGCTTTGTAGAAAGGAGAAACGTTGAAACGCGGCGAAACGGAAGTGTCGTGCGTGAACTTTAAACTATAATGAAGTAGTTCAGTTCATGATCCGTTTAGCCTGTGCTATTCATTCACGAACGACACAGCGGGAGGGTATTTCTGCTGCTGCTCTCATCCAGTCCCATGAGACTGCTGGTGTCGCTGCAATTCTGCTGTTTCTGCTCAAATGCTGCTGCTATTTGAGACTGCTAGGGCTGACGCTCGCGTAGTGCACATCTCACACAACTGACACAGCTGTACACCTTTGTACTGAAGTTGACCGGCTTGTCTGAACTGAAATTAGTGTCAGGATGATGTCTGCGCGTAGTACGCATGTGCCCCTACATAGTGACAACATGCACGAATACCTTTTGAATACCAAACCTCGCGAACAATGAGTCGTTCAACAATCGTACCTGCCACGATCATCACTACTAATTTGTTGTTGTTTTTTTGCAGACCATCAGCCAGGCCTTAAACCCGGTAAGACACTCCTATACCTTGGGAACAAGGCTTTGCAATCATAGTAACGGTATTTATTGCAGGATTCCAACTGTGTTCGTTGTCAACGGAACTGGACCATTCGACGTTTCCTTCGGATGGATTGTGTTCTGTACTATTCCTGATGGTACATGCGACACAAAATGGGATCCAATATTTTGGCCAAAATGGGAGAAAAACGTTTGAAGCGTTTCAGCGCAAGGGCAGCCGTGACTGAGTATGGCATGGATTTTGCTTTCTCGTAAGTCGCTCTCTTCTCCTGCCGGGAAACATTTATGAGCGGGATGCCCTAAACATGAGCAAGAGTTGCAGAGATTTAGTCCCGGTTTGCCAAATGTTTACGACAGGACTAGGTATCTCTTTCCGTCTGACCATTTTTGACAGCGGCGTCGTATTAATGATCTTAAATCGGTAATACGAGGTAACACGGTAATACGCGCTTTGCCTGAAGCGATATAACAGGGCGAAGGGCTTCCTTTCTATCATCATTTAACCTCGGGTCACGTGGAATTTCAGAGGGGAGTGTGAATAACAGTGACGCAATTAAGAAGTCAAGTACATCAGGCCGTCATGCCTCTTGCGATGGGCACGTTTGAGCGAGTGGCGTCTGAAGGCCACTCGGCACGTGATGTCCCCAATAGACTCCGTGAATTTTAGTGCCAACTAGTGTAGTGTGGAGTAGATACGTTAGATGAAGCCTAGCATCTCGTTAGCGTTCGAGTGTGAAGATCCCATGATATTTGTACGCCCAAGTAAGATTGTCTAGAGAATAAGGGTTGAGTGGTACGATTATTACGACATAGTGATATGCGACTTCTTAGTGTTGAATGGCCTAAGCCAAGCGTTACACCAAGAAGGAATAACGTGGAAATCATGCAGAAATGGAAGGCAGATATGTCACGTGGGGTTGTAACTACGTTTTTGTACTTCATATCCAGATCAATAGTTTGCTCTTGAAACGCGAATAATGCTGAGAATAATTCCACCATATTCCTTCTCTTATTCCGCCTTCCAGAAAAATAAGCGTGTCAGCAAGGCTCATTTCTCAAAAGGATGTCGGCAATTTCAGAGTTTTCGGAGCGCTGACGGTGACCTGTTCCGCGAAGTGGACACAAAGTCTTGAGGACACTGCAGTGTTACTTAATGTGAGTCCCATCACTTGATCCCATAATCAAGGCATGACAAATGGATTGTAAGGCTTCCCTCTGCAGTCGTAAGACCTCTCTTGCTCCGTTTGCCATGCCTGTCAAGACTAACGCTAAGGAGAAAATGTAGCATAATCATAATCATTCTTAGTTCTAAGCGATGATGTTCAACGCAATCTGCTTATTTCGATGCGCTGATGCCGCGATGCCGCTGCCGTTTCCAAAAGAACGCTCGATACGAGTGTTTCAGTACGCACTAAGCGAAGGCAATCAGATGGCGTTGATGGATCAGCGCTACCCCTTACGTACGCAAAGGCGGTATGCACCAAAACTGTTATAGCGCGAGCAACCCCGCACTCCGAAATAACGACAATGTGATGCTAATTCTTGTCGCACGGCTTAAAGCGCGCTTTTATCCCTTCCTTTAAGCGCGAGGGTTGCAGTCCTTTAGCGTTGTTTAATTAACGAAATCTAATCGATTCATCGCTTTAGGAGGTTTACTTCTGAGTTGTGTCTTTTTGCGCACAACATATTTTCATCTAGGTTAGTAGGTTTTTTAATTATAATTCAATTACACGTTTTCTGGGGCAAGATCTATATATATATATATAGAGAGAGAGAGGAGAAAATTAGGCGAGGCTCTTTCGCTGGATGTAGGATGTGTTCAACGTCGGCATACCTGCACTGGACAGCCCTTTCGAACTTATTGGGCCATCGTCAGCGGTGCGTAGGTAGGTGACGTTTGAGCGAGTGGCCTCGGAAGTTCACGTAATGGCCTCCCGGCAGCGGTGAAGACTCTGAAAGCCCTGTGCAAAGTCTAGTAAAGTAATTCGTAGTGTAGCAAAGTGTAGTGAAATTAGCAGAGGCTCTTTGGTTGCACGTGGAGTACGATATCACCACCATGCCAGCACTGAACCGTTGTTTCGTGGGCCATCGTCAACAGTGTGCAGGTAGACGACGTTTGTGCGAGTGGCACGTGATGTCGTCACGTCAGGATGAGCGAGGCACCAGTGGAAATTCAGAAAATTTGCAGAAAATTGGCCGAGGATCTTGAGCTGAACGTGGTGCTCAACGTCGCAATACCAGCACTGGACAGCTGTTTCGGCCTGATTGGGCCATCGTCAGCAGTGCGTAGGTAGGCGACGTTTGAGTGAGTGGAGTCGGAAGGTCACGTAATGTCCTCCCTTCCGCGTGGGCGACACACCACTGAAAGCCCAATATTTAAAGATGCATATGCAGTATGCGGACCGATGCAGTGGTCCGTGTTAGCCTTGCGGAGCAATAGACGAGTTAAAGCGCCGCTTTGAACTGTGGGAGTTTACTAATACGAAACAAGCGGGTGGTCTCCAAACTGTTCCGATTTCTCCCCTACCGGTCCATTGTCCACGACGTGTCAAGGTCAGCGTAAGCAACCGCCCAGGATGCAATGCGTGCGCAAAAAGCGCTGGGATTTTCTGAGCTCGTCTATTGTGGCGTTGATCAGCGTACGGATATGGAGAGATGATGTGTCAGTATGCGTCCTGGGTCGAGACATACTGTTACTGGGCCGACCCAAGCTCGTGTCACTTCCCTGGGCCGGTGTGACGAGTTCCACGGAGGACGAATCACCTGTCCTCGGCTGGGAGTGCACGATCAACGTACAGGTGAGCTGCACGATGACTAGGGGCGCCACTGAGTTCAGCGCCCCTCACGGCAAACGCGCGCAAAGCTTCCCTGTATGTCCGTGGCGGTGGAGATGGGTGTGGACCCAGGGCTTTTGCTAACCGCCCGACAGCTCAAGGCGGAAGTTTTTACGTGCGCGTTGTTTTCGCAAGTTATGTGTCGTGTATGGTTGGAACATACCTCGTTGTAGCTGGTAGGGGACATCAAATTTCTGCGTTATATTTTCGACGACGCGCATAATTGAAGCTCCTTAATAGTAAAATAATTCAGCCATGTGCACAAGCATAGAAGCATGGTAGCACTCCGTGGTAGTTGATTGATTGATTGATTGATTATGTGTTTAATGGCACAAAGGCAACAAAGGCCATAGAGCGCCAAAACTATGGTGAGTGTGTCGGAGATGATTATGGGAAAGATGATGTGAGAGAGAGTGTGGTAGTTAATACCTATCTACAGGTATGAGCGATGAGCGATGATTGATTGACCAGGATAAGAGAGAGGGGGATGACGATAGCAAGCGAGCATGGCCGTGGTAGTTGGTTATGTCGGTACAGGTGGAGCTCGTAATGGAGATCGGTCTATTGTTCATCGGTGAATGAGTGTCACCAGTTTTAAGTACTGGGATTATCATTCCCCGCCGCCAGTCTTGTAGCAGAACTGAA
Organism: Ornithodoros turicata; assembly: GCF_037126465.1. Lineage (NCBI taxonomy): Eukaryota > Metazoa > Arthropoda > Arachnida > Ixodida > Argasidae > Ornithodoros > Ornithodoros turicata. Next base: position 5,293,450 of record NC_088207.1, read on the forward strand.
CTGTTTTGCTTCAAGAGATTAGTGAGGCTATCGCGATAGAACATGCGTTAGAAGAAGACACCAATAATTTGTGTTTCTGGGCGCACTCTTGATATTTTAGCAGTGATGATGCAGACCTGGAGCACTTAGCAGGCCTGTACATGGGGCTTTAGAATGTGTGCTGTGCTGAGAATGGAGGGTACAAAGGCTTCCATAAGTGCATTAATCTTGGATTTGTATAAATACCAGTTTTCGTCGACTGACCTTACTTTGAAGTTAACGAGAAAGTAACTGGATAATTCGGAATTTATTTGATCGTGGCTTATTGTACAACCTTATGCGTTTGCACAAGGAACGACGAGGCACGCTGGGGACAGATACTGTGAATAATTGCCGATACACAACCACCTTTGAGTAGGCTCCATCCGGAACAGATATATTCAAAATCTCATCACCCTGTATACATATACATGCCTTTTCCTCCGCACACACTGAATGTCACAATCAGGGATGTACAGCTAGAAGGATATCAAGGATATAATCTTGCTGAAGTGTTTCGCACAGAGTTCAGGATGTAGACGTTCCTCAAGCATGCGACCTAAATCGAGCGTTTGATCAATCATTTCAGCTTTCGAGGACGCAGGTCAAAGGCAGCACGTTGGCCATTGGTGTGGCTTCAGAAGGACCACCTGCAAGTGTACTGAATGTGCTGAATGCGCTTGTACGGTAAGCAAGAATACCTCTAGCTTGCTGCATGGGATGAGCATGGGACTGCCGGTTCGATTACCCCACGGTAGCTGCAGTGAATGACAGCAAGTTCGGCTGCGTACTTGTATTGTCCCACAAAGAACTTCCATCGAAAAATTAGTATGTGAAAAAGGTAACAGCGTTTGGTGCATATATGCCGAAATTTTCGCATTTTCGACGGCCTGACGTACCTGACGGGACGGTCGAATCTGTTTCGGTCGACTTCGAAACTACTGCCATTTCATTCCTGACCACGACCACGACCTGAATGACCACGGTACGAATCGGTGGTACCACGGATTCCCGGCGTAGGGATAAGGGAGATCTCCAAAGAAAAATCTCCCTAGAATCCATGGGGGCGTGGCCATGATTGCTGCGGGTGTCTGGTTGGTGCCCTTGCTTCCTAGGAGCTTCCACATTGAGAGCAGAGGAAGTAACACCGCCGGAGCTTGTGCGGGCGCGAAAGCAGCACCGACTTGTATTGTTCGACAAAGCGACATTTTTCGTAGATCGCCCGGCCAATGCCGAAGTTATAGTTACCGGATACCTGAGCCATTGCGGTATCGGTTTTGGGATGCGACCGCCCCTTAATGAGTAGCCGAGCAAAGATCATGCAGCTCATATTTTATGGGCAAAGGTTGGATTCGTCAAGGCATATTCGTTATGGTACAGGCAGACCCGTAGCCACCAGAACATAAGAGGGCGCACACGTAAGCAGTACTAACATAGGCAAGTGAGCCAATCCCGATAAAGAGAAACAAATAGTTGTTGGAAACAGATTGACAAGGTTTACTTCCACACCGATTACAGGCGTATTGTTTGTTGCAGAAAAGTACGACCAGACTTCATTGTGTATAGGTCATCTGTGTTACCACTAGACACTGCCTGCTGGATCCGTTCGCCTACCCCCATGCTTGGGCAATCCCCATCTATCGTAAGTGTATTGTAAGTGTACCATCACTCGCGTTGCAAATATGTATGTGATCATGACAAGGCATCCTTAGCTTTCGACTCGATGCTAGCGTACGGTTGCTTGAGTGAAATGCCCGCAGATCGCTCTACACCTATAAGCCGGCATAAAAGCAATGTCAGTTTGAATGCCTTCGTTGAAGGTCAACGACGGCGACGAGTAGTGCAATACGTTGCTCACTATTTGATAAAATTTTTGCAAGAGATTTCACAGAGAACTCTGTCCATGCTTCTTAACTTCAGTTTTTTTTCAACCCATCCAGGGTAATGACCAGTACAGTTATTAGGCTGAATAGGAAGGAAAGGCATATCGAAATTCAAAAAGTCAGCCGGTGGAAAATTTCGAGTAACCACGATCTGGACGGCTAAAACCCTCATGGGGACTTGATGCTTATAGTAATCTTGTGGATCGATTCATGTTCATTATGAAATAAATAGGGCCTAGTATACAGCTCACGGTAGTGTACTTTGCGTGACGTGCAATGCGACAACAAAAATTATTGATACAAGTGCAAAAAAGCAGGCGAGCTGGGTGGAAGCGGAAATAAAATAGCGGCAGAAACACTGGCATGATTAAGTCTCGCTTCGTCTACTACTCATAGATACAGGAAGCCTGTTTGAAGGACAGCTTCGAGGACCGATGATATTCTGGAACCCCTTACCGAACTGTATCTGAAACCACGCTTCATTTCCAGCAAATAGTCCCGAAAATGTTTTAAATAACTGCAAATTAAAAATCCTACAACAGACATGGGCACTGCCATTTTTATGACAGCAGTGGTTTAGGTGATCTATACCGCTGACGTAAGTGATATTAGTGTTCTTCAAGACAATCCCCCTTCTCAACAGAATATACGCGAACGTAGACAGGCGATAGTGCTAGATCTGCTAGATCGTCGGAGGCTTCTTGATTGCGTTAGGGAATAGTAACTACGCTTATTTAAGGGCGTTATAATCGTGGGAACCAGTTGCCATGATATCGAATACACACTGTAGGTACATTAGGAAGGAATGTAAACTCTCCTAGCAGATTCCTGATGAAGATATTTGCCGAAATTGTACATTGCCGAGAGAGAAAGCAGCAGATACAACACGCACGAGGGCACACATGGCTTATGAGAGCTCATGAGCAGGGCAAAAGGGAAGTAGGGAAAAATAAAGGCATACAGTGCACAGTACAAGTACAGTGATATTTTTACATCTCACTTCCTCTGGGTAGCAACACTAGTGCAGTCATACGACAATACGTTAATCAACCACTAACAGAAAAAAAAGAACGCAAAAGTTGCGCACGTCATATCTCCCCCTTCGAATACCATAGCAATGTTGAGGACGATGCCAAGCAAGCAAGCAAGAGAAATTTGCAGTTGAACATAAAATATATTGAAAAAAAAAAACTAGCCATGGGAACCTTCTCAGGGGTCTAGAGCTTCTGACCTGTCGACAGAACGAACATAGTCCGTCTAAAATAAACACAGAACAAGGAATTAAAAAATGCAGATGGTCTCATCCTGCCCCAACCCTCGGGGCAAGATGAGACACGTCGTGGTAATGAAGTATACAAATTCGTTGCTGCAATCCAAGCAGAAAAAGAAAGCTCGTGGTCCCCTACACAGCTTGAGCCTTGGGCTTGAGCCCGCCGCCCACATGATGTGCAACAAAACCACACAGAACTCGGCCCTACACTGCCCTTTGCAAACAACGCATCGCCAGCCTGTGTCGCTGGTCGCTCGCATTTGTGTGCGCTCTGTTTTACAGGAAATATACTAGGAAACGGGAAAATTTACTGGAGAATCCTAGGGGGGGGGGGGGGGGCAATATACAAAAAATTGCATAAACAAAATACAGAAACCGACACTGAAGATATTTGTTTAACTTTAATTTATACAAGCTTTCGCGTGGAGGTCCACGCTTCCTCAGGTACAAAGTGAAGTGGTGACACGCATAAGGAGTATAGACATATACACGACTAAACACAAAGCTGTACAAAGAAAAGGAAAGGAGATATGATGCCACATGTCTGTGTACAATGAATAGCTGGGCAGACGGATAAGTGACCTCTAACAGTTTATGAACAGTAAAGGGTGTTATTGTGAACAAAACGAGTGGCCCAGAATTGACAAAAGAGACGGTTACGGATTATGTTACTGAGGGCCAGACGATGACTGAAGCGAACATTCAAGAATTGTAAACAAATAAATGTAGATATATAACTATTAAATTTACATAAGCTGGTATAACGAGCCAGGAATAGGATTCAGACCATTTGGTGTGATACACTTGAATTGAGAAACAGTAGGGCTCTCTATCCTTACGTTTAATATCGGTGCAGAACCAAGATTCTAGCAATATAATTTTCAAATCAGTTTCAAAATCGTACTTAGGTTGATTGAAATGAATGGTTGATTGATTGATTATGTGTTTAGAAATGAATGGCGACAGGAGTTTGGGGGGCATTTAGGATATCAAATGTGTGGCCGTAATGTTTTTTTTTTCTCATTGTATTCGAAGTTTCACCGATGTATTGTGAATTGCACTTGCAGCCGAATATCGCGTAACAGATATTGGATGAATTACACTGAAGTGAATGACCAATTTTCAAATAGAAGTCACCAAAGGTGCTAGGGGCAATGGTGGACGGCGCGATAAATTTACAGGTCTGGCACCGTGTACCACCGCAGGGATAACAACCCGGCGAGAGCTTCATCATGCATGATGACGTGAGGATGTCGCGCAAATTTTTGGATCTACGGAATGCTACTAATGGGGGAGTCGGAAAAAATCATTTAATTGCTCATCAGTATGTAAGATATTGAGATGGCGTCTAAGAATGGAATTGGTATTGACAAGTGATTTGTGATATGTGGTGGTCAAAACTACAGTACAGTCTTTTTTGCGTTTCGGGATGAATAAGGACTCCCTGAACACGCTAGATGATTTGGCAAACGAGTCATGGATGAGTTCAAATCGGTAATTTCCTTTTTGAAAATCAGATACCATTTGCTGAGCATGTTTCACAGAATCCAGACCAGACCACAATCTGACCAGATTCGTATCATGCGCCAGGACTGACCATATGGACCTTTAGGCGGCGAAGACGCTACAGGCCTCCCCCCCCCCCCCCCCCTAGACTGGTAGGTAACCAGAGGAGAATGCCAGGAGACTTTTCTTGAGGAGGGTAGTGATCGGGGAACCGGGCAAGGGGGAGGCGACGCCGGAAGATGGACGTCGAAGTAGGCGGGCTTGACTCTGTCTTTCGTGAGTACCTCCGGGCGGCCATTGATGTCGACTGTCACCGTCTTCTCACCTTGTGCCAATAAGCGGTGGGGACCAGTGTACGCTGGGGTGAGTGGCGGCTTAACGTGGTCCGCGCGAACGAAGATGTGAGAAGAGGTCTGGAGGTCCGGGTGGACAAAGATCTTCCGATTAGTGGGCTGGCGTGGGGATACGGGCTGAAGATCCTAGAAATGGTCGCGAAGCTGTGCGGCAAAGTCATGAGCACTGGGAGGCGCGGGGGAGGGGGAGCTGAGGAAGTCGCCGGGAAGCCTCAGCGGGCAAACAATATACCAAGTCCGAGGGGCTACACTGTAGGTCCTGCTTCAGGGAAGAGCGAATACCTAAGAGCACCCAGGGCAGGTGATCGACCCAATTCGCCGAGTCGCTTCTCGCGCAGATGGCGGCTTTCAGCTGCCTGTGCAGACGTTCGCTGAAGGGTGGTAGGCCGTGGTCTTCGAATGCTTCGCGCCGATGGCAGAGAGGAGGGCTCCGAAGCTACGGGAGGTAAATTGGCGACCTCTATCTGTGGTGACGATGCCAGGGCAGCCGAAGCGCGCGACCCAACCGAAGAGGAATGCACGACAACAGTGTCGGCCGTGACGTCGGGGATCGGTAGCACTTCCGCCCAACGGGTAAACCTATCAACACAGGTGAATAGGTATCGGTTACCCTGCGAGATGGGAAGCAGCCCAACCAAATCCAGATGCACATGGTGGAACCGAGCTTCGGGAGCGGGGAAGGCGCTAGTTGGTGTCCGGGTATGATTGATTGATTATGTGTTTAATGGCACAAAGGCAACAAAGGCCATAGAGCGCCAAAACTATGCTGAGTGTGTCGGAGACGATTATGGGAAAGATGATGTGAGAGAGAGTGTGGTAGTTAAAACCTATCTACAGGTATGAGCGATGAGCGATGATTGATTGACCAGGATAAGAGAGAGGGGGATGACGATAGCAAGCGAGCATGGCAGTTAAAAGCTATCTACAAGTGTGACAATGAGATATTTACATGAGGAGTTCGGTGATAATGGATAAAAGCGGAGTAATGCTTATCATCTACATCTGACTAAGAAACCCACACGTGGTCAAAAATTTGATTACGTTATCAAACGGCACAAGAGGGGTGTCACCCAGTAGAAGGGCTGGGTGGAGTGGGACATGGTATCTGTAGAATGCGGTGAAATACTGTTGGCGTTGGTGTTCGAAGTGAGGGCAGGATGCCAGTACGTGCAAGACAGTCAAGCTGTCACCGCAGTGCGCACAAGCTGGCGGATCCTGACCTCTGAGTAGGTGGTGATGCGTGAGCCATGTGTGTCCAATCCTCAATCTCGCGTAAAGAACTTCGGATGATCTGTTGATGTGTTCAGTCCGATGCGGGGGAGAAACGTGTGGCTGTGTGAGGTGTAGCTTGTTATTTTCTTCCATGTCCCACTCCTGCTGCCACTGTGTGCAGACAGCTCTCTTTAACACTGGCAGGATGTCTTGGTAGGGTAGTCCTAGAGCTGACTCCTCTTGTGCCAACGCTCGCCGAGCCTCACGGTCGGCTCGTTCATTCCCCGGGATCCCAGTGTGGCTGGGGACCCAGCAGAGACAGATTGAAAAGCCTCGGGAACAAAGTTGGGTCGCAAGCGCTCGTACTCGCTTGACGACGTGATTCTTGCTGTCATAGCATGAAAGCAGCGCACGCACAGAGCTTAGCGAATCGGAATAAATCACTGAATTTTGAAGGTCGTTTTGTTGAATGTGCCGCAGAGCCAGGAGAATCGCGTAAAGCTCTGCGGTGAAAACTGTGGCGTTCGTGTTCAGGCGTGCCGTCATAATAGAATCACCTTCAAGGGCAACGGCCGCCACACCATTGCTTACTTTAGTCCCATCAGTGTAGATTGCATGGTGGTTCCCGAAGTTATGGTGAATCTCCAGGAATTCCTGGAGAATGACAGTGTGTGCAGTGGATTGTTTGTCAAACTGTGTCATTTTTAAATTGGATTGTATTAGATGTCTCTGCCAAGGCGCAGCATCGAGGACTGCCTGCTGCAAGGGAACGCCAGAGGGGCTGAATCCCACACGGGAACTCGCCGCCTCCACACGAAGCGGGAACGAGGGTACAACAGAGGGCTTTGCAAGGAAGAGTCGCTCCAGAGCGGGGTTCACACTAGAGTGTACAACTGGGTCATCGCCCTGGCATCTGTACCTTAGCGCAGCCTTCACATGTTCAAATTGTCTCCGTCTCTCGAGCGACCATTCATTGCCCTCAACATACAAACTCTTCACAGGGGACGTCCGGAAGGCACCGGTGGCGAGTCGGATGCCTTCGTGGTGGATGGGGTCCAACACCTTCAATGCCGAAGGCCGCGCCGAGCCATACACGACACTCCCGTACTCAATTACTGATCGCACAACCGAGTCATAGACCCGCAACAGTGTGACTTTGTCGGCTCCCCACGATCGATGGGATAAAACTTTGAGTATGTTGGAGGATTTCAGGCACTTCTGTTTTATATAGTTTATGTGTGGCACAAAAGACAGCTTCTTGTCAAACACCACCCCCAGAAATTTTTGCTCATCAGAAACTGGTAGTGTGTTGCCACCGAGGAGCAGCGAGGGCTCAGCAAATGTGCCTCGCTTCCTAGTAAAGACAACACACGCTGTCTTTTGCGCGGAAAACCTGAAGCCGTTTTCATCAGCCCACTTAGATAGACGGTTGATCGTGAGCTGCACCTGCCTCTCAGCTGTTGAAAGATTTGATGCCGAGTACGAAACCTGGACATCGTCTACGTACAGGGAGTACTGGACGCCAGGTGGGATGGCTCTGGCTATCGAGTTCATTTTCACAACGAATAGCGTAACGCTCAGCACAGACCCCTGTGGAACCCCGTTCTCTTGTACAAAGACGTTAGATAAAGTTGAGCCCAGACTGACACGAAACTTTCTATCTCTGAGGAAATTATCGATGCACCTGTACATGCACCCTGTGATACCACATGCGTGTAGATCTTGCAGAATCCCGAAGCGCCATGTGGTATCGTACGCCTTTTCGAGATCAAAAAACACGGATACGCAGAACTGCCCTCGAACAAAAGCCTCTCTGATTTGTGATTCTAGGTGGAGTAGGTTGTCCTGGGTGCTCTGGCCGGAACGAAAACCGCTTTGGTGTTTGTCAAAGATGCCTGCCTCTTCCAAAACATATACGAGCCTTGCATTTACCATGCGCTCGAAAGTCTTCCCAAGGCAGCTGGTTAATGCGATGGGGCGATAACTAATAGCAGCAGACGGGTCTTTCCCTGGCTTGAGAACCGGAACCACTTCGGCTAGCTTCCAGGACAACGGAAGAGTTCCTTCTCTCCACACACGGTTAAAAAAGTGGAGTAAGATTTGTTGCGACTGGGGTGTTAAATGCCGCAACATGTCATAGTGTATGCCGTCAGGGCCAGGTGCAGTGTTCTTTCTTGCCTGTAGGGCTCTCTGAAGTTCATGTGCGTTGAAGGGTACATTGTAAGGTGCTGTATCTTGTTTAGGTTGTTTAATTATGCGTTTTTCAGCAGCGGTTTTGTGTGACAGGAAACGCTGGCTGTAATGCGAGGAGCTAGACACGTGTTCAAAGTGTCCGCCAAGTACGTTAGCCTGTTCCTCCAAGGACGTACAGGGAACGCCATTCTGCGAAAGACAAGGCACTGTAAACCCTTTGTATTTCCCGGAGATCTTATTGATACGGTCCCACACAACCTTGGCTGGAGTTCGCGAGTTCAATGTACCCACAAACTCCTTCCACGAGTTGTGCTTGGCCTCCTCCCTTGTGCGTTTGGCTGCAGCACGCTTCCTTTTGTATTGGATCATGTTGTCAACTGTCGGGTATCGACGCAAACGAGCCCACGCCTTTTGTTGTTCCTTGCGCGTCCGTTTACAGTCGTCGTTCCACCAAGGCTTTGAACGCTTGGGCAGAGAGGACGACGTCTTGGATATGGATTGTGTAGCAGCATGTATTATCGTGTTTGTTATGAATTCGTTGGCCTCGTCGATACTCGTGTTGTCAGTGTTGTGTAGGGTCAGGTCAGCCAGCACGCTGAACACCGCCCAGTTCGCATCCTGCAGCCTCCAGCGGGGTTTTCGCGTACACAGCACAGCATCATCACACTGATACTCGACCCAAGTTGGAAAATGGTCACTGCCATAGGGGTTTTGGATCACGTGCCACTGCAGATCTTGTGCAATGGTCGCACTACAGATGGAAAGGTCCAATGCAGAGAATGTCCGTGTTGATGTGCTGCAGTATGTTGGTTGTGTTGTGTTCAGGAGTGTGATGGAGTGGCGGAGGAGTAAATCCTCAAGAAGTCTGCCCCTCGAGTCCAAATCTGAACATCCCCACAAACGGCTGTGTGCATTAAAATCCCCCATAATGAGGAATGGGGCTGCCAGCTGGTCCAAGAGATCTTCGATATCCTGTTGCTGCACATCTGCTGCAGGAGGAAGATATATTGAGCAGAGCGTAAGTGGTGTAGAGAGATTCAATCGAACAGCCACAGCTTCCAATGTTGTTGTCAACGGCACCTCGACTGCAGCAACAGACCGGGATGCTAGAATCACCACTCCACCTGAGGATCGCGTAACCACCGGGCGATCCCTTCTAAACATTTGGTATTGTTGGAACGGATTTGTGTGAGCAGAGTTCAAATACGTCTCTTGGAGGCAGACGCCAATTGGCCTGTGCGCCTCCAGGAGGTCATGCACATCATCAACATTTGGAAGCACTCCCCTGCAGTTCCACTGCATAAAAATCTTTTGCGTATTCAGCATGCTTGGTGTACTTAGGGCGCTTGCACCCTGGCTGGAGGTGCCTTCGGTGACACCTTCTGCAAATGTCCTCTACCTCGACCCGGCTGTTTCCCCTTCTGTTGATCTGGGGAATTCTGAGGGGTTGGCGATGACTTCTGCGGCGTGCAGCAGTCATCGATATCCATCGACTGGGGTACGGTTTGGACCGAGCCCTCACCGCCCCCATTCCCTTCGGAAGAGGTATTGCCAGCCTGATTGGGGCTGGCGACCTCCTTGTGGCCAGCCCTTGGGCAGGCCACGTTTCCCTTGGGAGACACATGAGCTGTGTCCCCAACGTTTGTGCTGGGAGTGTTGTGTGGTGACTCAGTCTGAGTCTCCACAGATTTCCGAGGTGGCGCCACTCCCCTGCGCATAACCTCGGAGTACGAGCCCTTTCTAGAAAATGCCACCTGTGCCTTCGCTGCAGTATAAGAAAGATTCTGCTCAACTTTAACTTTCAGGATTTCCTTTTCGTCCTTCCACTGTGGGCAGGACCTGGAGTATGCTGGGTGGCTGCCACTACAGTTGATGCATTTCACGGCATTTTCACATGTTGGCGACTCATGGTCTTTTCCCGCACACTTTGCACATGTTGCTTGTCCACGGCATGTCTGTGAGCCATGCCCAAAGCGCTGGCATTTAAAACAGCGCCTTGGGTTTGGAACGTAGTGCCGTACATTACAGTTGAGGTAGCCAGCATGTATTGTAGATGGAAGAGTGTGAAGTTGGAATGATAGTACGACATGTTTTGTTGGTATTTCGTTGCCGTCTCTACGCATAATTATTCTCCGTGCACTGACCACTCCATGCTCTCTGAGACCCTCCTCAATTTCAGAGTCAGAGCACATCAGGAGCTCTTCCTCTGAAATGACGCCTTTTACGATGTTGAGTGTCTTGTGCGGAGTGACCGTGACAGGTATGTCGGCAATTGCCTTCAGGGATTGGAGGGATACGCTCTGTTCCTTTTCTTGGACCTCCACCTGGATGTCACCAGAGCGGAGCTTTCGAGCAGTGTAATTTTTGCCTATCGTCTGTTCCAGAACTTTAGCAGTTGCAAATGGAGACAGCTTTGACTTGACAGACTTGATCGATTCATCTGCTTGATGACAAGGATTCTAGGGAACCATGCTGGCTGTTTCTGGTAGAAAAACTCGGTTGCTGGATTATCTTCGGTGCAGCGCCTCTTCAGGCGCCGATCATGGGGGTTTTTAAGGGGTTTGTTCGCCATATGTGTTGTGTGTGTGATTCAGTGCGGAGGCCGTGCCGCCCACCACCGAGCCCAACCAGGGGACCGTGCTCCGCACGGTGGCACATGCCCTCACACTATACCCAGGCGCAGGCGCGTAGCTCTGCACGAGGTTGACCCTTGCCGCCGCAGCGACTAAGCTGGATAGCCCTGGCCGGGCCTTCCAGGACCACCCGACTATGGGAAGCTGGGGCCAAAGCGGTGTGTTGCTTTCCCGGAGGGGCCTTAAGGGTCCTAAACATCCTCCGGGGCCACTCAACCGCCAGGGTCCCCTTTTCCCCAGACACGGGAGAGCCACGCACAGCTAGGCGTGGGGGTCTCCCTCCCGCGGCGACCCAACCGTAAATGCGGGAGGGGGCTACTGCGGCTACTGCCGGGCGATGGGGGCGCCACTTTCCCGACGCCAGGTGTCCGGGTATGACGATGAACTTTTGTGCGCTGACATGCCATGCAAGACCGGGTCCAGGCCCGAACGTTAATGCTAGGCCAGACATAGCGGGATACAATGGCCTTGTGTGTTGCACGCACGCCGGGTTGTGCCAGATTATGGTGCTGGGTAAAGATCCGGCGGCGCAAGGGTTCGGGGACGAATGGGCGGGGGCAAGGCGTAGACGTGTCGCAGAAGAGAGGCTTTGTAAAGCCTGGGAGGGTCACGGGACGCAGCGCCAAAGAGCAAGTGCCGGAGAGGTGGTCGTTCAGCTCAGGATCTTGAGCTTGGGCATCGCAGAGCTCCCCATTGTTCACCGGGGAGGGCACGAAAGGAATAGCGTTGATGCGGGAAAGGGCGTCGGCGGCCGAATTCTCTATTCCGGGGATGTGGCGGATGTCGGTGCAGAATTCGGATATGAAGGCAAGTTGGCGGGTTTCGCGTTCGCAGTAGCTGGAACGGTTGGCGGTGTACGCGAATGTCAAAGGCTTGTGGTCCGTCAGAATATGGAACTCACGGCCTTCCAGAAAGAAGTGGAAGTGTTTGACTGCGGCGTACACTGCGAGAAGCTCGCGGCCAAACGTACTGTAACGAACTTCAGCCGGTTGAAGGCGACGGGAAAAGAATCCGAGCGGTCGCCACTTGTCAACCAACTGCTGCAGGACGGCGCCAATAGCTGTGGTAGAGGCGTCAGCCATCAAGCGAGTGGGTGCTGACGGGGAGGGATGCACAAGAAGGGTGGCGTTCGCGAGGGACTCCTTAGCAGCGCAGAAGGCCCTCTCAGCTTCCTCCGACCACGCCAGCAGGGCCGATGCCGACTTGCAAGCCCTAAGGAGGTCGGTGAGAGGCTGGATGATGTGGGCGCAGTTGTGGATAAACCGACGGTGAAAATTCAGCAAACCCAAGAATTGTCGGAGCTGACGGGTTGTTTGCGGCCGAGGGAAGTCACGGATAGCTTGGACTTTGGTCTCAAGAGGCCGAATACCATGTTGGTCGATGTGATGGCCGAGGAATTTAGCTTCCGGCTGCCCAAAGCGGCATTTCTTCACGTTTATGACAAGGCCGTGATCTTGCAGGCGTGTGAAAACTTGCCGAACGTGCGCAATGTGCTCTTCCTGCGAGGCGCTTGCAATGATTGATTGATTGATTGATTGATTATGTGTTTAATGGCACAAAGGCAACAAAGGCCATAGAGCGCCAAAACTATGCTGAGTGTGTCGGAGACGATTATGGGAAAGATGATGTGAGAGAGAGTGTGGTAGTTAAAACCTATCTACAGGTATGAGCGATGAGCGATGATTGATTGACCAGGATAAGAGAGAGGGGGATGACGATAGCAAGCGAGCATGGCAGTTAAAAGCTATCTACAAGTGTGACAATGAGATATTTACATGAGGAGTTCGGTGATAATGGATAAAAGCGGAGCAATGCTTATCATCTACATCTGACTAAAAAACCCACACGCGCACGCACACGCTTGCAATGAGAAGATCGTCTAAGTAGGCGTAAACGGATGGTAAACCGCGCAAGACGTCGTTGATAAAGCGCTGGAAGCTCTGCGCGGCGTTGCGTAAGCCAAAGGGCATCTTGATGAACTCGAAGAGCCCAAAGGGCGTGATGACAGCTGTCTTCGGGATGTCGGGAGGGTGCACCGGTATCTGATGGTATGCCTCAAAGGGAGAATCCGCATAAGGTCCCTTCCGAGATTTTCGAATATTCGTTACCTTTAGCCATCAACGACCATGCCTGTAAAATATCTCCTTCGAAAACTGAGTCAAACTTGATAAAAATGATTTCTTCTATGACGCGCTCGGTGACAGGGTAGTGCGAGCCGCGAGCGCTTTTCTGCAAGCAACACTGAGTGTGATGTAAGTCGCGAGATATCCTGCGCCGTCCGCCTTGCTTCCTGTGTGTTTTGGCAGTTTTGACGAAGGAAATTTTCCGTAGCAATTGTATTCGTTACGTCGCACACCGAGCTTACACCCACCAGGATGGGCGGTAAGACATGCTGTATAATCAGTTGTGGGAACAGGTCGGATACAACAACAGACGTAGCATATTTCAAGTTTCCGACGGACCCACAACGTCGTTTGGAGTGGGAAATGGCACTGCGCAAAATCAAGTGGAGGAAGACCAGCTCGAGCACGATATGTTCTCATCATTTTGAGCCAGGAATGTTCGACACCAAAAGACGGCTCATGTGGGAACTCGGAGTGGCACCTGCGGCTGCGGGCGGCACCGACCGCACGTGAACCTGCAACATGTTTCATGTTACGCATGCACCCGTGGCACAGATATAAGAATGTGCGACAAGCTATTAGAAACTCACCATTCGTTACTTTGAGTTCGACAGCCTTCAGTGTATGGGTCCGAGGCCTCGGTTTCAAGCGACGCGCGCACTGGTACAGGGTCCGTCGAAAACGGCGAGTCGTTGTGGTTTATGGTGACGGTCAAGTCATTCTCCTCATCAGAATACACGTCTGAATCGGGCTGAAATCCCGTGGAGTTCTATTCGGATGCGGAGTCGGTTTCCATGATTGCACGTTGTGCGTAACTTGCTTCCTTGCGTCTTCAATGCAATACAACACATGGGAATCACGGCAGACGAATCTCGCGACTGACGTCACGGCGAGGCGCTCCTCGATTCCGATGCCACCGCCCGCTCTCATAGTTTCGGTTTCGCTTTATCGTTTTTGTTGTTTATAAATTATACGCGCACGTTTATTGGTAACGGAGGCTGTTGTCAGCATCTGGGGGGTGGTCTCTGCTGAGACCAACCTTCACTTAATTTTGGGCACAACCGTTGCGGATCCTCCCTTTAACGAGATCGAGAGTCGTGAAAACAGTGTATCCAGCAAGGTCAGCGGTGAAGTCATGTATATGGGGCAGAGGGTATTTGGCGGGAACGGTCTTGGTGTTAAAGAGCCCGATAATCGCCGCACGGCCTCCAGTCGCCGGGGTCGGTCTTGGGAACCATATGCAATGGCGACGCCCAGCTACTGGAGGACGGGCGGATTATGCCAAGTTCGAGCATATGCTCAAATTCCCGTTTGGTAATGGTGAGGCGGTCGCCATGCAGCCGACGGTAACGGGAAGACACCGGGGGACCAGTTGTGACGATGCGTGACGCTGTGTTTGACGGGAGCCTTGAGGTTGCAGGGCTGGTTATGTCAGGAAATTCGTTTAGGATGGCGTCATACGGTGAAGTGGGACGCAGGGCACGGATGCCAAGCGGAGAGTGGGAGGAGGACGTGCCCTTCACCCGTAGAGACGTAGTATTGTCGAGAAGGCGCCGGTGGCGGACGTCCACAGACAGACTAAAGAAGGCCAAGAAGTCCGCGCCAAGAATAGGCTGCGAAACATCAGCGAGGACGAAAACCCAACGAAATGTTCTTCTTAAGCGCAGGTCAAGCGTGAGGGAACATAGTCCGTAAGTTTTGATCGTGGTCCCATTGGCAGCTTGGAGGTTAGAGCCAGAGTGAGCACGGCGACGGTCAGCAGCAGAAGCCGGGATAACACTGATCTCCGCGCCAGTGTCGACAAGGAGGCGGTATCCCGCAATGCGATCGCGAATGATGAAGAGACGGCTGGAAACAGGGCCAGGACCACTTGCCGTCATCAGGGGTCGGCCGGTTGGTTTTCCTGCCACGCACAGGGCGGGATACAGTGCTGGGCACGATGGCGAAAGCGGTGGTGGTACCAGCAGAGACGAGCCCCCATCTGGGTGGCATCGGGAGGTGTTGGGGCAGCGGGAGAGGGGGTGCGGCGCACTGAGGATCTCGAAGCAGAACGGCGACGAAGCCTTGGGCGCTGGGAAGTAGTAAGGGACTGCTCCAGTCGTTGTTCGAGCCGATCTAATCGCGAGGCTTGCGACGTCGTAGCCGCAGCAAGGGTAGGCGGCTGTTGCTGAGGTGCGGAGTAGTCGGCAATTCGGTCTGCCAACGAAGCCAGCCTGTCCAACGTTAGGTCCTCAGAGCCAGCCAAAACCATTCGCATTGCCTGGGGGAGCCTCTGAAAAAACAGCTCACGCAAAAGGGGCTGTTGCGCTTCAGTTGAAGAGTCCCCGAGAAGTTGTCTCATCCGGTGCAACATTTGCGAAGGCTTCCTGTCGCCCAAGTCTTCCTCGTTAAGCAGCTGTTGGAGTAGCGCGCGTTCAGACACTTCCATTCGCTTCAAGATGGCGGCCTTCAGAACGTCATAGGCGCGTTCAACAGGAACCGTAGCGAGCACGTCATGCAACTCCGCCGCGATTTCCGCAGGGAGGCCAGCAAGGATGTGGAAATATGTTGACTGCTGGGATTGGATGTGCCGCAGATGAAACTGGGCCTCCACTTGCCGGAACCAGGAACGAAGGTTTTGTCGCCAAAAGGGAGGTAGGCGGAGGGGCGTAGCAGCCGTCGAGATCGCAGGATCCTCTGCGCGCAAGGCACGGTTCCCAGCCGATGGGTCAGTCATGGGAGACGGGACTACCCCAGTGGGTGGATCCATTAGCTCAGAGGCGCGTAGGTCCAAACGCCGGTCACCAGAAATGTGCCACGGAAGAAAGAGCCGACAACCAGCTAGTTCTGTGTCAAAACTGAAAGTGATTTATTCCAGGCGCTCGCGCTCGGGTCTGCTGAGCGCTCATCGTCTTTAGGCGGCGAAGACGCTACAATACCAATCAGAAAAAAATAGTGACAAAATTCGTGATGGTCGAGCCACGCGATTGGATCGCTTCTTGTGGAATGACCCAGTACTTAGCATCGTTGCCTTGCTGTAGAGCAAGGCAACGATGAACACAAAATGAACGTAAGCATACATGCATATAACACTTTATTGTCACAACTTAGCGGTGGAGTGGTGTACGAAAACACATGGAAAAGGATGAGACACAGCTTACCCACCGCCTGCATAGTAGAAAAGTGTCTACAAAACACAGTACAGGCACGGGTGAGTTGCCGTTCCGTTAACCACACGCAGCGCGAATATAGTCCGCACCCAATATATCGGATATTGTGAGGCGTATCCAGGCAGTGAAGAAAATCCACAATATCCACAGGGTACCCCTGACGTGTCCCTATCTCCCTGAGAAACATCAATGGCCGGAGACGTCAAGCTACGTTTTCTGATAATTTACGTACACTGGAATACTGGGGAGTTCACGCTGAGTACGCTGGGGAATATCATGGAAAACATAATAGGACCCTCTTTCTTTTCGGAGCTAGTGACATATTGCTAAGCTTGGATTGGATTTGGTATCGTTTTCGTATAATTCTTCCGATGCACTAAATCTCGTTAATACCTGCGCGCGCACAGCGTGCGATCCACAACGTAACAATCGTTGAACAAGAGAGAACAGATGTTCTGAGGCTGGCACAACATAGAAAGGACAAACACATACAAAGCCTCAAATTGCCTCAAATTAACGATGAAAGAAGAAAGTAACTGATTAGGTTAGCCAGCTGTAGGACTCGAACCCACATATTCTGGATTGCCGGTCCGGGGCTCTACCAATTCAGCTAAGCTAAGCTAACACAGCGACTCAGCGACTTCCAAGGGTGCATCATCATCGTCATCCGTCGTATGAATGTGTGTATGAGTGAGCAAAAATGTAAGAGTGAAAGGAGGATGAGTTAGAGTGGTTGATTTGTCCCTCCAGATGACGCACCCTTGGAAGTCGCTGAGGAGGTGTGTTAGCTTAGCTCAATTCGTAGAGCCCCGGACGAGCAATCTCGTAACAATCGTATTCTAATTGGTGACAATAGGGGAGTGCTCGTGAATTAAGACTCCCTCTCAACAGAATAGTTCGGATACTAAAACTTGCGAAGGGTAAACTAGGTTTATAAGCATCCTGTGGCGTCACGCTGATGCAAATCGATATCAACATTTTTTTTAGCCCTCGTGTTTTTCTTTGTTTACGTGTCTTGCCCATCGCTCAGGCTTGCCTATCATGGAGCAAACTTCGACACTGTAGCTGAGCCGTCGCAAGGCCCCCCTTGCAGCAGGGCAGGGTAAAACGCCCCCCCCCCCCCCCCCACACACACTTCCGTTAGAAGATTTGCCGAGATCGCAACCTCAAACTCTCTTACTTCCTGCTTTCTACTGTACAGACAACCTGCCAGGGTCTGCTGTTCGGGGCCCTCTCTGGGGAAGGCGCCCGGGGCGGCTGGCCCTATATCTTCCCTCCATCGCTTTTGCTCTGCAATGTAGGGTATTGCTTTGTGTGTGTGAAAAATAGCGCTATCACCACTGAGCATGCCGAGAACGTAAACTCAGCTTTTGCGTTTTGCGCGAGCTCGGTATTTCTGCGGTTCCAAGCCAATTTGGATTTGCGGCTCAGCGTTGTTCTCGCGGCCGACAAGAAACTGCTTGAGCATTCTGAAGATGGCAGGCGCCTCCTGCCACTGCTATAGTTGTAATGGCGCTGCAAGCAACGAACCCAAGGAAACACAAAGGGGACATACGCGTTGCGTCCGATATAGCGTATACGTTACTCATTTCCGTTGTGACGCGACATCACAACAAACTGAGAACCCATGCATACGGCAAACCAAAATACAGGGTATTCATGCAAACTATTGAGTAGACTCCGGCTTTTGTGCCTGCTCGTTTTGGTTGTGATCTGTGGCAATGAATTTTCCCCGAAGTTGACCTTTAAAGCCTCTGGCTACTCTGCACCAATCGCCGCAGCTAGTAAAGGCGTGAAATCACCGAAGACAATCTTGAAATACAGCATAATGTAAAACCCCCGAGACTAGGGAACACGAAGGGACAGACACAACACCAACACCCTTCGTGTTCCCTAGTCTCGGGGTTTTTACATTATGCATCATCTTCACCAGCTCACTCTCTTCCTAGCCATTTTTTCATTGAAATACAGGTTTTCTGTGGTGGTGACTCTACTGCTGCTAAAAGACGCGTGTTACGTCACGTCGCTCAAGAGAGGAAAGCGCGATTAAAGCGATCAAGCGCGTCAAAGGGGCTTTAAAGGGGTTGGTGTTAGTGGTTAGTGGATCGTGCTATTTCTCGATGCTCGCTGATTGCAAGGAGTGTGTAATGTGTAAAAATGACCCGTATGGATACGTCGTAATGATGAAATGTTCCGTCTGCAAATGAAGATAATGTATGGATAAGATGGATAAGGAGTCGATAAGGTGAACTCCAAAATAATTAATGGGCTTAAGATCGTCAAGAGCAGCGCAGCTGGTTAGTTTCAGAATGTGGTCACCCACCCAGTGACCCCTTCTAGCAAAACTAGAATAGTACACGTGCGGTATAGTTGGGAACTGAGGTAGTAGCGTTCGAGCCAGCAACCTGCAGGACGGTCGTCTTGGACTGTGTGGTCCTCCAGAGAGGATGTCGACGGATGTTTGATTCGCAATAGTCTTGGAGCAGCTCGAGAGTTGAGCTCCTCCTCCTCTGACTCCTTTACGTGACATGACATTTTTTATATCTGCTCTTTCTGCTTACAGGAAAGCGGTCATTCTTTGATGAATGGGGTATCCCCACAGGGCGCTACAGAATTTTTTACGGTGTCACCGGCAGCAGTGATGTTCTTGGGAGGTACAGCGATAGGCGATACCTGCACAAAGAGTTTCTTTAAACCAAGGAGCCAGGCAAGTAGTTGAATCGCACTTGGATGTCACTAAAGGAGGTGGAGGTACTAAAAAAATATGGGGAGAAGTGGAAGCAAGCCGGCCTTCGTTATGATGAGCTTCGGGTATTGGGGACAAGCGTGCACACCTCCTGTCAGAGGTACGATTTCATATACCCCTCGGGAGTGTAGAACCATAAGTTTGTTTTATGTTGATCAAGCACATCTGCTTTGACCAGTGGTCAGATAAGATTTAACCAGATTGCAGCACAACATGTAGAAATTTCTACGAAGACATCAGAAAAGCTGTACCGTGAAAAGCAATATCGTGTGTATTGAGGAGTCCTTCTACTGACTTCAGTTGACTTTTGCTGTTGTTCGGCACTCATAACTAAATAAATAGGATAAAATAAATAATCATTTTCTGTGGCGTAATGAATGGCGCACATACATTCTCTGTAAATCAGCACGCTTTAGGGTTGGTATGATGTGCGAAGCCCAATTGCTTGATATAAAATCAGGCAAGCATTACGGATTACGGCATTACGGTTTAGCACGGATACATTTGCCTCGATCAAGAGAGGCGCAGAAACCGATGCATTTTTATTGGGAAGGGTCTTCATCGAGTTTCCCATCTACTTTTGATAAGACTTCCTAACTCTCTCACTCTCCTACGCTTCCTACACTCTCTTCCTCTGTAACTTTACATGATGAACTAGCACTGGGAACGGGACAGAGAGAGGAGAGGACAGGACAGGTGCTAGACTTCCAACAATTTACTTTAATGTAACTTACCTATCTTACCTACCTTAACTAGTTTCTTTTTCCCCGGTTCCCGGTTTTCCCGGTTTTTCCCTTGTTCCCCGGCTTTTGCCGAAAGCGGGGCACTTACATACGAGTTTATCTGCTATTTGTGTTCCAGGTGCCGCTCACAGAAAATGGATAATCGCTATCAAGCGCGACGAAGGCAAGATGTTCCACGTGACGCACTCAAGTGGTTCAAGACACTTCGTCGAGTCGGACTTCATTGCGAACGTCGCCAGTGGGCACAGACATCTGCACAGTTGGTCAGTTCCGTCCGTGTTCGACTTTTGCAAGCCGAAAACTCAAAGGAAACCTCCACGTCAAAGAGGGACTGCCGCCGGTGTAGCCACGCTCCCCATCACCACAGAGGCTTGCGACGAAGCGATAGAGCCATTGCGTGATATCACCTGGTCTGATGAGAATCTCCCAGTGGAAGCCACCCAGCGTGATTCAGACCAATGCCAGTGCATGTGCGCTAAGGACTGTTCTGTGCTAAGCAACAAGCTGGAGAAGCTTACGAAGGAGAACGACGAATTGCGTAAATGCCTGAGAGAGAATACGGAAGAAGTGTACAGGCTGCAAGCACAACTCGAAATGACTGAAGGAAAACGAAAAAAAGTTGGAGGAGCAGCAGGTCGCCTTCAGTATTAACAAGTTCAAGGACAGTGATGATGACGTGCGATTTTACACAGGACTTCCCTCGTACGCACACTTTAGAGAACTGCATGAGTATCTCAACCCAGGAGAGAGTGGGAAAAACATGGTACTGTGGCAAGGCAGTGCTTCCAGCGACAACGTTGGCCGGCCTCGAAAACTTGACACAGAAGATCAGCTCTTCCTAGTTTTGATCAAGCTGAAAGTTGGACTATTTCACAAGCATCTTGGACACCTGTTTAACATTTCGTTGAGTACTGTGTCCAGGATCTTCTTGTCATGGATTAACTACCTCTACATTCAGTTATCCCAGTTAACACTTTGGCAGCCACGATGAGACCATGCCAAATGGATTCAAGGAAAAGTACCCAACGACAAGGGTCATCATTGGTGCGACTGAGCTCAGGTGTGAGGTGGCAAGCTCGTTTGTAACCCAATCAGGAACATACTCCAGTTACAAGTCTGCAAATACATTCAAAGGACTGGTTGGTTTTGCACCCAATGGTCTCCTGACCTTGGTGTCCGAGCTGTTCATGGGGTCACTGTCCGACAGAGAATGCGTTGTGCGAAGTGGGTTTTTGGAGATGCCTTTCGATGCATATGACTCAGTAATGGCCGATAAGGGATTCCGCATTGCAGATCTACTACAAGCCAAAAATGTGTCCTTGAATATTCCACCGTTCCTGACAAAAGGTCCGTTTTCTGCTGAAGAAAACCAGGAAACACAGGAGATCGCTGCTCTTCGTATCCATGCTGAGAGGAGGATTCAAAGAATTAAGACCTATCACATTTTTGACCGGTACATTCCCATATCCTTGGCTCCTGTAGCAAACCAGATTTGGACGGTTTGTGCAATTCTGAGTAATATCCAGCCGGCAATCATTAAGGCGGTTGAGTGACAGCATGGTAACAGCCTGCTATTTTTAATTTTTGGATCTTTCTGAAATCTTTGTGTTGAGATGTAAACATTTAATGTACAGATGTTAAATGTGTGATCTCATGTAACCGTGTTGATGTAATGCGACACAAGGTAAGGTGAAGCTGCATAGAAGACAAAACAATTTTATTGCAAGGCTCTGTCTCCTACTTTTTGTAAATATGGTAACATGGTCGCAAAATAAAATGATTTAAGTTTTTCTTGTACGCACTCCCACTCTTCACTGCAGAACCTAATCCGTTCAACTAAAATGAAATGCCGTCCATACACCACAAAGTCTGCCCAACTCAAATCACACAAAATCCCCATTTGCCCCAGGACCTGGTAATAGTAAGGGTGGTCCCTTATTAACAATGCATTATTCTCGCCGACTGAAGAGCAGAACACCTCCTGTTGTAGCTCCGTCAGCTTCTTCTCTGACAGTGAGTAGCGACACTTTATCTCTAGCACACCATGCGGAGAGTCTTCAGTGGGGTAAAAGACTATTCTGTCAGGTGTGGCACCCAGCCACGGAGTCGATTGATTGATTGATTGATTGATTATGTGTTTAATGGCACAAAGGCAACAAAGGCCATAGAGCGCCAAAACTATGGTGAGTGTGTTGGAGATGATTATGGGAAAGATGATGTGAGAGAGAGTGTGGTAGTTAAAACCTATCTACAGGTATGAGCGATGAGCGATGATTGATTGACCAGGATAAGAGAGAGGGGGATGACGATAGCAAGCGAGCATGGCAGTTAAAAGCTATCTACAAGTGTGACAATGAGATATTTACATGAGGAGTTCGGTGATAATGGATAAAAGCGGAGCAATGCTTATCATCTACATCTGACTAAGAAACCCACACGTGGTCAAAAATTTGATTACGTTATCAAACGGCACAAGAGGGGTGTCACCCAGTAGAAGGGCTGGGTTGAGTGGGACATGGTATCTGTAGAATGCGGTGAAATACTGTTGGCGTTGGTGTTCGAAGTGAGGGCAGGATGCCAGTACGTGCAAGACAGTCAAGCTGTCACCGCAGTGCGCACAAGCTGGCGGATCCTGACCTCTGAGCAGGTGGTGATGCGTGAGCCATGTGTGTCCAATCCTCAATCTCGCGTAAAGAACTTCGGATGATCTGTTGATGTGTTCAGTCCGATGCGGGGGAGAAACGTGTGGCTGTGCGAGGTGTAGCTTGTTATTTTCTTCCATGTCCCACTCCTGCTGCCACTGTGTGCAGACAGCTCTCTTTAACACTGGCAGGATGTCTTGGTAGGGTAGTCCTAGAGCTGACTCCTCTTGTGCCAACGCTCGCCGAGCCTCACGGTCGGCTCGTTCATTCCCCGGGATCCCAGTGTGGCTGGGGACCCAGCAGAGACAGATTGAAAAGCCTCGGGAACAAAGTTGGGTCGCAAGCGCTCGTACTCGCTTGACGAGGTGATTCTTGCTGTCATAGCATGAAAGCAGCGCACGCACAGAGCTTAGCGAATCGGAATAAATCACTGAATTTTGAAGGTCGTTTTGTTGAATGTGCCGCAGAGCCAGGAGAATCGCGTAAAGCTCTGCGGTGAAAACTGTGGCGTTCGTGTTCAGGCGTGCCGTCATAATAGAATCACCTTCAAGGGCAACGGCCGCCACACCATTGCTTACTTTAGTCCCATCAGTGTAGATTGCATGGTGGTTCCCGAAGTTATGGTGAATCTCCAGGAATTCCTGGAGAATGACAGTGTGTGCAGTGGATTGTTTGTCAAACTGTGTCATTTTTAAATTGGATTGTATTAGATGTCTCTGCCAAAGCGCAACATCGAGGACTGCCTGCTGCAAGGGAACGCCAGAGGGGCTGAATCCCACACGAGAACTCGCCGCCTCCACACCAAGCGGGAACGAGGGTACAACAGAGGGCTTTGCAAGGAAGAGTCGCTCCAGAGCGGGGTTCACACTAGAGTGTACAACTGGGTCATCGCCCTGGCATCTGTACCTTAGCGCAGCCTTCACATGTTCAAATTGTCTCCGTCTCTCGAGCGACCATTCATTGCCCTCAACATACAAACTCTTCACAGGGGACGTCCGGAAGGCACCGGTGGCGAGTCGGATGCCTTCGTGGTGGATGGGGTCCAACACCTTCAATGCCAAAGGCCGCGCCGAGCCATACACGACACTCCCGTACTCAATTACTGATCGCACAACCGAGTCATAGACCCGCAACAGTGTGACTTTGTCGGCTCCCCACGATCGATGGGATAAAACTGAGTATGTTGGAGGATTTCAGACACTTCTGTTTTATATAGTTTATGTGTGGCACAAAAGACAGCTTCTTGTCAAACACCACCCCCATAAATTTTTGCTCATCAGAAATAGTGTGTTGCCACCGAGGAGCAGCGAGGGCTCAGCAAATGTGCCTCGCTTCCTAGTAAAGACAACACACGCTGTCTTTTGCGCGGAAAACCTGAAGCCGTTTTCATCAGCCCACTTAGATAGACGGTTGATCGTGAGCTGCACCTGCCTCTCAGCTGTTGAAAGATTTGATGCCGAGTAGGAAACCTGGACATCGTCTACGTACAGGGAGTACTGGACGCCAGGTGGGATGGCTCTGGCTATCGAGTTCATTTTCACAACGAATAGCGTAACGCTCAGCACAGACCCCTGTGGAACCCCGTTCTCTTGTACAAAGACGTTAGATAAAGTTGAGCCCAGACTGACACGAAACTTTCTATCTCTGAGGAAATTATCGATGCACCTGTACATGCACCCCGTGATACCACATGCGTGTAGATCTTGCAGAATCCCGAAGCGCCATGTGGTATCGTACGCCTTTTCGAGATCAAAAAACACGGATACGCAGAACTGCCCTCGAACAAAAGCCTCTCTGATTTGTGATTCTAGGTGGAGTAGGTTGTCCTGGGTGCTCCGGCCGGAACGAAAACCGCTTTGGTGTTTGTCAAAGATGCCTGCCTCTTCCAAAACATATACGAGCCTTGCATTTACCATGCGCTCGAAAGTCTTCCCAAGGCAGCTGGTTAATGCGATGGGGCGATAACTAATAGCAGCAGACGGGTCTTTCCCTGGCTTGAGAACCGGAACCACTTCGGCTAGCTTCCAGGACAACGGAAGAGTTCCTTCTCTCCACACACGGTTAAAAAAGTGGAGTAAGATTTGTTGCGACTGGGGTGTTAAATGCCGCAACATGTCATAGTGTATGCCGTCAGGGCCAGGTGCAGTGTTCTTTCTTGCCTGTAGGGCTCTCTGAAGTTCATGTGGGTTGAAGGGTACATTGTAAGGTGCTGTATCTTGTTTAGGTTGTTTAATGATGCGTTTTTCAGCAGCGGTTTTGTGTGACAGGAAACGCTGGCTGTAATGCGAGGAGCTAGACACGTGTTCAAAGTGTCCGCCAAGTACGTTAGCCTGTTCCTCCAAGGACGTACAGGGAACGCCATTCTGCGAAAGACAAGGCACTGTAAACCCTTTGTATTTCCCGGAGATCTTATTGATACGGTCCCACACAACCTTGGCTGGAGTTCGCGAGTTCAATGTACCCACAAACTCCTTCCACGAGTTGCGCTTGGCCTCCTCCCTTGTGCGTTTGGCTGCAGCACGCTTCCTTTTGTGTTGGATCATGTTGTCAACTGTCGGGTATCGACGCAAACGAGCCCACGCCTTTTGTTGTTCCTTGCGCGTCCGTTTACAGTCGTCGTTCCACCAAGGCTTTGAACGCTTGGGCAGAGAGGACGACGTCTTGGATATGGATTGTGTAGCAGCATGTATTATCGTGTTTGTTATGAATTCGTTG
Organism: Ornithodoros turicata; assembly: GCF_037126465.1. Classification (NCBI taxonomy): domain Eukaryota; kingdom Metazoa; phylum Arthropoda; class Arachnida; order Ixodida; family Argasidae; genus Ornithodoros; species Ornithodoros turicata. The sequence continues at coordinate 5,318,636 of NC_088207.1, forward strand.
GCCTCGTCGATACTCATGTTGTCAGTGTTGTGTAGGGTCAGGTCAGCCAGCACGCTGAACACCGCCCAGTTCGCATCCTGCAGCCTCCAGCGGGGTTTTCGCGTACACAGCACAGCATCATCACACTGATACTCGACCCAAGTTGGAAAATGGTCACTGCCATAGGGGTTTTGGATCACGTGCCACTGCAGATCTTGTGCAATGGTCGCACTACAGATGGAAAGGTCCAATGCAGAGAATGTCCGTGTTGATGTGCTGCAGTATGTTGGTTGTGTTGTGTTCAGGAGTGTGATGGAGTGGCGGAGGAGTAAATCCTCAAGAAGTCTGCCCCTCGAGTCCAAATCTGAACATCCCCACAAACGGCTGTGTGCATTAAAATCCCCCATAATGAGGAATGGGGCTGCCAGCTGGTCCAAGAGATCTTCGATATCCTGTCGCTGCACATCTGCTGCAGGAGGAAGATATATTGAGCAGAGCGTAAGTGTTGTAGAGAGATTCAATCGAACAGCCACAGCTTCCAATGTTGTTGTCAACGGCACCTCAACTGCAGCAACAGACCGGGATGCTAGAATCGCCACTCCACCTGAGGATCGCGTAACCACCGGGCGATCCCTTCTAAACATTTGGTATTGTTGGAACGGATTTGTGTGTCCAGAGTTCAAATACGTCTCTTGGAGGCAGACGCCAATTGGCCTGTGCGCCTCCAGGAGGTCATGCACATCATCAACATTTGGAAGCACTCCCCTGCAGTTCCACTGCATGAAAATCTTTTGCGTATTCAGCATGCTTGGTGTACTTAAGGCGCTTGCACCCTGGCTGGAGGTGCCTTCGGTGACACCTTCTGCAAATGTCCTCTACCTCGACCCGGCTGTTTCCCCTTCTGTTGATCTGGGGAATTCTGAGGGGTTGGCGATGACTTCTGCGGCGTGCAGCAGTCATCGACATCCATCGACTGGGGTACGGTTTGGACCGAGCCCTCACCGCCCCCATTCCCTTCGGAAGAGGTATTGCCAGCCTGATTGGGGCTGGCGACCTCCTTGTGGCCAGCCCTTGGGCAGGCCACGTTTCCCTTGGGAGACACATGAGCTGTGTCCCCAACGTTTGTGTTGGGAGTGTTGTGTGGGGACTCAGTCTGAGTCTCCACAGATTTCCGAGGTGGCGCCACTCCCCTGCGCATAACCTCGGAGTACGAGCCCTTTCTAGAAAATGCCACCTGTGCCTTCGCTGCAGTATAAGAAAGATTCTGCTCAACTTTAACTTTCAGGATTTCCTTTTCGGCCTTCCACTGTGGGCAGGACTTGGAGTATGCTGGGTGGCTGCCACTACAGTTGATGCATTTCACGGCATTTTCACATGTTGGCGACTCATGGTCTTTTCCCGCACACTTTGCACATGTTGTTTGTCCACGGCATGTCTGTGAGCCATGCCCAAAGCGCTGGCATTTAAAACAGCGCCTTGGGTTTGGAACGTAGTGCCGTACATTACAGTTGAGGTAGCCAGCATGTATTGTAGATGGAAGAGTGTGAAGTTGGAATGATAGTACGACATGTTTTGTTGGTATTTCGTTGCCGTCTCTACGCATAATTATTCTCCGTGCACTGACCACTCCATGCTCTCTGAGACCCTCCTCAATTTCAGAGTCAGAGCACATCAGGAGCTCTTCCTCTGAAATGACGCCTTTTACGATGTTGAGTGTCTTGTGCGGAGTGACCGTGACAGGTATGTCGGCAATTGCCTTCAGGGATTGGAGGGATACGCTCTGTTCCTTTTCTTGGACCTCCACCTGGATGTCACCAGAGCGGAGCTTTCGAGCAGTGTAATTTTTGCCTATCGTCTGTTCCAGAACTTTAGCAGTTGCAAATGGAGACAGCTTTGACAGTGACTTGATCGATTCATCTGCGTGTATGACAAGGATTCTAGGGAACCATGCTGGCTGTTTCTGGTAGAAAAACTCAGTTGCTGGATTATCTTCGGTGCAGCGCCTCTTCAGGCGCCGATCATGGGGGTTTTTAAGGGGTCTGTTCGCCATATGTGTTGTGTGTGTGATTCAGTGCGGAGGCCGTGCCGCCCACCACCGAGCCCAACCAGGGGACCGTGCTCCGCACGGTGGCACGTGCCCTCACACTATACCCAGGCGCAGGCGCGTAGCTCTGCACGAGGTTGACCCTTGCCGCCGCAGCGACTAAGCTGGATAGCCCTGGCCGGGCCTTCCAGGACCACCCGACTATGGGAAGCTGGGGCCAAAGCGGTGTGTTGCTTTCCCGGAGGGGCCTTAAGGGTCCTAAACATCCTCCGGGGCCACTCAACCGCCAGGGTCCCCTTTACTGAGGTTTGGTTTGAATCTTTGAAACTATTTAATTTAATGTTCTGCATGAACATCGTAAGTTTCAGGCATGCTAACCCCCGGTTTAAAAATATATTTGGAGGAGCACGGCTATAGCACGGCAGTCGATGCCATCGCCCCATCGCCACAATCATTATTATCGTGGTCACACAGCGTGGTGGACAGCTGTGGACGGCGCTGGAAACGAAAGTGAAGTTTGGCGGGCTCGTATGGTCCACTGTCGGGCACTGAGGTACTGCACTTTTTGCTTACAAGTATTGTTATGAGTTACGGGTCCAAGGCCTCGCCTCATGTAGTCGGTAATGCTCTGAACCAGAAGTGACTGCAGCGTCTCACCGAAGTTTGATTGAATGATTATGTGTTTAATGGCACAAAGGCAACAAAGGCCATAGAGCGCCAAAACTATGCTGAGTGCCGTGAGTCACCGAAGTGTGCATAATGCAGAAAGCAAAGAGTAAGCGGTATGTTCATGACGCTGCGCATCGTAAGGGTCAGGAGATCTTCAGAGCGTTTCGTGACGATAGAACTTCTCCGATTCCCACGACCAGCAGGCAGCAGCAGTCCTATGCAAATCCCGAGGCTGAAAGCGAATCTGATCGCCCACTTTCGTCAAGCGAAAGCCCACACGACGACGGCGGAGATTGGGGAACGCTTCATCGTGCCCGTTGTTCATCACCTCCAGATCCGCTGCTCGAGGAAATCAGAGGCCGTGACAGTAGAACGTATACATACCGTGGACAGCACACCTGGAGTGATTTCTCCACGCGCAACTTGCAAAACTTGCAACTGGCGCCTACGTGGTAAGGTATGTCTCGACAAGAATGCGTGGTGGTATACATCAGTTGTGCCTTTAGTTTAGTGTAAGGAGCCGTGGGTTTGGATGATTACTCCAGGGGTGATTCTGTGGGGAGAGTACTTTTGCTTATGATCAGAAATGCATCAGTCGAAAATGATGTTATAGCTGTTTTTTTTTTTTTTTTCTGAACTGAGAGCGCAAGAAACAAGGACAAAGAACGGAGAAACAGACAGGACGAGTGCTGTCTCCATTCTTTGTCCGTGTTTCTTGCGCTCTCAGTTCAGATGTCTATATACCAACTAGCCCAGTCCTCAACCCTTCTCATGCTTTCTTTTTTTTTGTTGTTGTTGTTGCAAAATGGTATATTTGATACTAATTTGGGAATCGTTGCACGCTATGTAGTCGTATCGTTGCCACAGTACATTAGGAGCATGAGCCAGTGCATGAATATAAGATATGATTGAACACTTCCATGTATTTGTCTTTCCAGATGTTCGCTATTGTACATTTCCTTAACAAAGATGAGATTGAGATTGTTCCTAGTTCCTGGGTTAAAGGAACCGTTTGCAAGTGGCCGAGAGTTCCGTCGCATAAGGCAAGAAAACTCATCGTAAAGTGCGCCGCTCTGACAGCACCTTATGCAGAGTATCGCATCACCGTCAAGGGTCCTTTTGGTAAGCTTGAGTTGACCGGTACTGCTGTGTCAAACGACTGTGGTAAAGATATAAAATTGGTGCACAGCTGCTTTTCGTCATTCACAAACCTACATCTTTGTACATGTTAGAGACACTAAAATGCAAAAACAAGTTGACTTGAAATTACGCTACACGCTATGTTAATTTCGTACTTGTTATCATAATTCAAAACTTTGATTCTGTTACGGAGCTACAATCGAAATTATACCAGACTCTTTCTCGCTTCGGCGCTAAGCAGTGAACATCGTTTCAGCATGTGCATGGTGTTTTTATTCCATGCTGCGTGTGCCACGTCATGGAGCAGCCCCGGTGAAAAACATAGTGCGTGTTGCGAAGCGGACTGGCACCGCTGTCTGAAGGATGTGAAGATAAATGTTGTCAGTGGAACATTCATGAGAACTGTTGATGGCTATGATTCAGTGATGTTGTATTGAAAAATGTCGCAGTGCGCATTATGGCGCGCATATGCAGAACACTTCGATCGGGCCCGTTCCAAATCCACATGGCCACAATAGGTATGCACGCACTTCTGCTGCTGTTTCATTGGAAACCGCCAATCTTTGCCTCCTGAGGATCCCATTCGTTGGTGCCAAAGATGGCTCTGTTTTCATTGCATTTTTCTTCTAAACAGTATTGCTGTGTGAACTAATTTTGCTTGCATTATACTGATTCAAACATGTACTTTCGTTTCAGAGCAATTTGCTCTTGCATTTTAATGCCCCTCTTAAACAGTCTATTTGCCCCGTACGAAGAAACACAAGAACGCTATGCCTATGTCTCACGAAGGTAGGTATGCTTTCATTATAACTCATCAGGAACGAGTTAATCACTGGTTCGTGAGCAAGCGTGCTGCTATCACATGTCCATGAAGTTCCCGTATTTGCATTCGCAGAGAAATAATTTTGACACATGAAATTTTTACACGAGTGTGAATGTGCAATTATTAATTATGTTTGACTTTTAAATTATGACACCATACGTTCCATTAGATTAGCATCAAGTCATGCGAATCCTTAACATCATCCGGTTGACTCAGCAACAGCACACGGATGTGCTGGAAGTAATCTGCGGGCAAGGAACTACTTGTCTTGATGAGGCATGTGCCTCCACTTCCCTCATCCAGGCACCGTTCAACACGTCAGAGGCACTTGAGAACTTCAACGATTCCTTAAGCGACAGGAAACAGGGTCAGCCGGTGAGTATTTTTTTAGTATTCAGCTTTAACATTGGTTACTCTCTCAGATGGCACTTCTCTTTCTGTATTCTGATCACTCTTAAGGGAAGGATTCTGCTCTGTAACATGTATTTTGGTGGAAATAATCTCATCATGCAAATTGTGTCTTAATATCCCCCCTAAAATATATTGCCAAAATGATTTTCTACATAATAACTAAAAATGAAATAAATCTTAAACAAATCTGGAAACTGACATTTTCTAGGGACAGTTTGTTTAAAAAAAAAACTTCTGGTTCTGCATTTTGGACAGGTGGCACAAAACAGGAACACTCCTGGTGTTACGTTGGTTAGTGTTACTTTTCGGGATCGTGGATCTTTCACATGCTGAAGCAGTTGCTTCCATTTCTTGCTGTTCCACATTATGAGGTGTGCATATTGCAATATTCACAGCAGTCAGAGTATGTGGGTTCCATTAGTGTTTGTCATTAATGCAGGAACGGTGGTCGAGCAAGAGTAATATGCTGTTTTTAGGTCAAACCGCTCATAACAATGCAATTTCTGATTAACACTCAAATTATGATGCACCATAATTCTATCAAAATGTACTGCACAAGTGAAAACTTGCTTGAGTGAAGCACACCTCGTTATGATCTTACTGGATCACAGGGGCTCATGCAGTCATCCATGGTGAAACTCACGTGCTCAAGCGATACTGATACTGATACTGATTACATCTGCTGCGGAAACATGCACTGTATGCAACAGGAAAGCAGTGACAGGCACAGGGGTTTGTAGACCAATGTCTCTGGACCACGTTTTCCAGAATGTGTAAAAAAAAACACAGGCAATTCTGTTCTCCATGTTATTTTCCTGTATCCATCCAGTAGTGAAGGTTCCTCTCATCTGACTTGACGATGGCTATGTTACGACCTTGCGGGCTTACTACGCCATTGCTGTGATAGTGCGTATTTGCTTTCTGACCTATGGTCTTTACAAATCCCACAGATTAATGAATTTGCCCAGTTCGGGGGCACAGACAAGCAACAAGGAATATACTGACCTACTTACTCACTGACTCTGTGGCCATGGAATTTAGTTGGCTTTGGCAGAAGGGTAAAAAGAATTTCAGCCTCCTCAAGTTTCCTTCACTTATATTTCGTAAGTATCAGTGTGTATGCATACAGGGATACAAATTGCAGTCCTGCTTTCCTGTCATTGTGTATGCATTGTGTGTGTGGTTGGACCTCTAAAGAATATGTACATAACAAAGTATTGGGTGTGACGTAGGCAGAGTTGTGCCTAACTCGTTACTTGGTAACGGTTACTTTTTTTGGTAACGAAGTTACGATTCAGTTATTTTTTCAAAAATGGTAATAGTAACGGAATCAGTTACAAAAATTGGTAACTCGTTACTGACGTTACTCGTTCCTTTTCTTCAGCGCGGGGGAGAACATTTCGGCACTCCGTATGACGCAATGCGTGCAGATTTGACCTGTGTGACCCACGACCACGTGTGACTCAAAGTATTATTGCAGTACCTCGCTGGATGTGTTGTTGACGTGCTGAATCGTCTTAAACGAAGGCCCTTATCTGTTCTCTTGTTTCCGTAGTCTTCTACCATCACTCCTTCCCAAGAATTGGCACCAATTGTGCTATGGCTACAAAAAACGCGTTTTGACTTCTCGCCTTTTCTTGTCTTTGCTAAGCTTCTGAGCGCCCTAAATTATGACGCAGCCCCTCGTCTGTTTTGGGGGACCGTTGGTGATCGGTGGCACGAAAACCGGTGTCTTTTTGTGTGTTTTCATAATCATCGATCACCCCCACTTCGGAAATGTAAATTTCGAGTATCGGCTTCTTGTGAAGTGCAATTCCTCACTAGTAAAGAGTTGTAGGCAAGTGACGGCATGTTTGTTGGCTCCTTTAACTATGTGACGGTAACGTAAAAGTAACTCGTTATCTGTGAGTAACGAGATTGATTGATTGATTGATTATGTGTTTAATGGCACAAAGGCAACAAAGGCCATAGAGCGCCAAAACTATGGTGAGTGTGTCGGAGATGATTATGGGAAAGATGATGTGAGAGAGAGTGTGGTAGTTAAAACCTATCTACAGGTATGAGCGATGAGCGATGATTGATTGACCAGGATAAGAGAGGGGGATGACGATAGCAAGCGAGCATGGCAGTTAAAAGCTATCTACAAGTGTGACAATGAGATATTTACATGAGGAGTTCGGTGATAATGGATAAAAGCGGAGCAATGCTTATCATCTACATCTGACTAAGAAACCCACACGTGGTCAAAAATTTGATTACGTTATCAAACGGCACAAGAGGGGTGTCACCCCTCGAGTAACGAGAACTCGTAACGTTTGTACGTTGGTAACGAGTAACGTATTTTGTTACTTTTTTCTGAAGCAATGAGTAACGGTATTTAGTTCCTTTTTTTGGTAACGAGCACAAGTCTGGACGTAGGGAATGAAAATTTGGTGAGTTTGTGTGTCATTTCAGTGAAAGTCCCACCTCAATAACAAACACGATTCAATATTTCATGCAGTACAACTCACAGTGAACCACTTTGACCTTTTTATGTCCCAAATTTTCTTAGTGAGCAAGATGATCTTTCATCAGTGCAAGCTTTGAGCCCATCAAATCATCTGGTTTGCAAAAATATGCTCATTCATTATGGGCTGGCACTGCTGTATGCGCAGGTAAAAATGACAAGCCAATGAGGACTAAATGCAAACACTGGTGGCTCACGCCACGAAATAAAAGAACGCAAGCTACCACACACTCAAAGTCTACGTCACTGGAATAGCCTTGTCTTGTCTTGTCTATTTTGACTCAGTGTTCATGTGTTTTGTCTGTGTTCCCAAACTTAACTAATGCTACATATTAGGAGCATGTATCTTCTTTTTCAGCAAGTCGTTCCTCATTTTCTCGTGAATCAGCCTGACTTTGACAGTTCTGCTGTTTTACTACACCTACGTACTTTCGTTTGTATTCATTTTCCTACAAGGATCTTGCTTATATTAACTGTGGTCATACTTACTCGTACTAAAATGTATGAACTGAAAATGAACTGAAGCTCTTGCTTCACTTTTCAAACACCAGACTTCACGACTGTGAATTTTAAAAGTTCCATCTTTCGTGTCAAATGGAGCTCACTTTTGAATCTGTTCAACTTCACAGAAGCCATGAGAAGAAACAAAAAGCTTTCAACTGCCACACGATGCGAGGTAGAAAACTCCATGAAGTCGTGGTTCCGCCATGCGAAAGAAAGGCATCAAGCACCAAGAAGGCAGCATACTGATGAGGACAAAAACTAGAAAATGGAGATGACGGACAAAAAAAACTCAGGTGTTTCGTCACGAGACATGGACCCTATGTCACCTGCGAACGTTTGGCTTTTTCTTTTTTAGCTGTTTGTTTTTGTTTGTGAACCATATACAATTTTCACTCCTCCTATACATTTGCACATGAAGTGCAGATTGAAGCAATCTAGAAGGAAGCATTTTTTTATATGTGCTGTAAAAGTGTACATTTGTGTGTAAAGTGTAAAAGTACAGCAAGCAAGCTATACTGTACACTTCTTTTTTTTTCTTTAGTAATTTAGTTTCACTCCAGAAAAGAGTCACGATGCATAGTGTTTTTTCATTCAGTAGAGAGTGCCTCACAAAGAGGGCGGGAAAAGGAAACCAGAAGATGTCTTTGTATTGTTTGTGTTAGAAACAGGTGCTACATTAAAAGTAACACCTGTGTCTCACAGAAGCACCACAAAGACAGCATTCGGTTTCCTTATCTTGCTCTGTTTGTGAAGCGTTTGGTATTGAACAGGAGAGGACACATTGGATGGTGCATCAGTGTCTTTGAATTAAGCGAAATGGACCGCACTTAACTGACTAACGTAACAAGCATATATTGTACCTTTTAATTGTTCTGAACTGTGTAAAAGTGTCAATTTTTAACTCTTTTTTTCATTTATATTGCACATCATGTTGCTTCCTTGTTTTCCTAAGTGCTTTCCAGAGCACAGTGGCCACCAATGTGAACAAGTACTTAACAGCAGCATCTGTAATGCTGCCCCCATTTTAGAACAGCAAAGTAGTAGTTCTGTTCTCTTCGTGACATATTTAGTACGGGAAGTTGAGGGACATGACTGACACGTATTTCAGCATCCAACACTTTAAAACAAATGCACTGCTGTGCTTATTGTCACATGCCGTACCTGCTCCAACTTATTTTTCAGTATGAAACAGTGCTCCAGTAGTTGCTACACCTGCGGGGAGAGTGACTGTGACAGACGACTTTAGCGTCACATTAAGTTTAAGGTGTTTCTTGGGTTATGTATCAAAGCTTTTGGAGCTCATCTCACGTGCACTAGCATACAAAGACCTAATTGTAGCCTTATTGAAGTACGTGCCTCATTTTAAGCAGTTCTAGTCATGTTCATGGTATTGTTGACCAGGGAGTTCGACCTTTTTTAGACTAGTTTGGAGATGCAAGAGTAGCTTAATTATCCTGTTAGTGGTACACATTCCAATGACCTGCATAGAAATACTGTGATATGTTAAGTGCTATAAAAATAAACAGTTTCCTTTAAGCAATCGAAAGTACTGTTTCCTCATATCACTAAGGTACACACACAAAAGGTTTGGTATACACACGGTGATGAATGAAGATAGACTGACACAGACGAGTTTTCTCTCTCACTCATCGCCATGTGTAACGTTAGCCAACAAGTTCTTCATATCCGATTGCACGATTTCGTATGTGCCCGCGCTTGTATTAGCAACCAGTGTTTTGGAACACCAAGAGTGTTTTGTCCTCTGAGTGGCTGTTGTTTTGCAGCTATCAGTATTCATGCACAGCTTAGCTAGACCTCGGTTATTCAGAAGATCACACTCTCGGTGTTCAGAAACATCATTGGTCTTTTTGGAATTGCTTGTACTAGTGCGAGCTACAATTAAAGGGACAGCACGAGGCCAAACCAGTCCAGAAAACGTCCCCTTCGAATTATTGCTGAAGTCCTCAGCACGTAAAATTGACGTCATGACAATGTTCTGCATGTGGAAGATTATGTCCGAACAACGGCCTAATCGTCCGGAAATGACGTCTTTTTGGATCACAGGAGGAGATACTGGGATACGTGTCTGGCAGAACCAAGGAGTCCTATGGATGTCTTCGGGGTCTAAGCGGATATTATGAGGACGTCTGAATATCCAATTTCAGACATCCTCAAGACATTTCAGAAACATTGCTGGTTGTCTGGGTGGCGTTCGGCGCGCCACCTGAACATGCGACACTGCTACGCCTTGACGAATCGAACACTAACTCCTCTGGATCTGGCAAAACAAGTGGCCACGCATTTTCGACCACCCGTAGTTGCCATATACCAGTGTATTTACCATACAGGGTGTTTCATTTAAATCCCTTGTCTCAATAATCCGCGAACGGGTGCAACAATACGGGTTAATTAATTCAAAATTTAAACTAATGAAAAAAAAACAGGGCTCCATTTGGCACTGAAATTGGTATTACACGTTTACGTATTTTCATTTTCTTCATTTGTTTTTCACGAAACTCATTATTATTAAATGAGCGCCTCTCGCTCATTCACACTTGACTCAGCCTGCAGGCAGTCTGGAAGAGGTACTTGTAAAGAAAGGTTCTTCGATTGTTGCACCCGTTCGCGAATTAAAGGGACGGCAATTGCTCACAGACACACAAGAAAGGAGGTTCCAAAGCCAGCCCACAGAGTGATAGTAGAAAAAGATGCAGAAGCCATGCCCTTTCTCCGATGCTGTGGTGGGCTGGGTTTCGAACCTCCTTTCGTCGGACAAGACAAAGATAGCGCAATCTTTGTCGGTCCTGTGGGAGCTCCGTAGGGCATGATGTTCGGGTATATTTTTTCCGGCTGGCTAGCTCCTGAATATCACTGTCAATTATCATTAATCTGTGTATTAATCTGTAAATGAGACACACTCTTCACATTGGTGGGGTAAAAAGTGGCAAATTTCAGACTTGAGCTCGCAAAAATTTACATAATTAAATTTACGTTATACGACACTCACATCAGGAGGTGGCAAAAACCCAGTAAAAACAAATATTGTTGGCGGCGTGACTGTGTTGCAGTTTTTTTTTTAAATTATAATTCAGTTATACGTTTTCTGCGACACCCTCTATATTGACGGGCACAGATATAGCAACCTAAATTCGCAAAGTTCACACCTCTTCATTTTTTTCCCTGCATATTGCTGATGTGATGTGATGTTCAATCAAGACGACCTGACGTTCAAGCAAGGAGGCCACTGGTTTTGAGTTCCCATAAGCCCTTGCGTGCCACAGGTGGCGCTTGCGATCCCAATGAAGGCTTCTGAGGGATCTCAGGCGGTTGCTATTTTGTGGTCTATTTTTTAAGCATGATGTGGGCAAGCTAACGCTTGTCCCATCCTACAGTTGGCGATACAAGACGACCGTGCTGACAGGACAACACGACAGGTTGCTCAGAGTGTGCAACTTGAACATCATTATGGCTACCCGATACCAGCTACACCATTTCTATGCAGCTGGTTGTGCTGTGGACATACATTACAACCACAACCTTTATAATCAGCATGCTAGCTTGACACTGCTGGCAGCGAATCATGAACACACTGGTGTAACATAAGCAAAAATAAGGCAGACCGCTGTTCCATCTTGTACATTTCCACATCTTGTATATTCAACGTGCTGAACATGTTAGCATTGAATCAAAATATGAGTCAGTATAGGACCATGAACACACCGGTGTGATACATGCAAAAATAAGGTAGGCGAACAAGTTGCAAACCACCTGCCACAAGAGCACAAGCTCACACACACAGGCTCTTACGCATTTGTCAAACTTATATATTTTGTACTAACATGCTGGACATGTTCGTGTCTTCCCAATTCGCCTATTCCCATTCCTGCTAATGCGTTTTAGCGGATTATCTCGCAATCCCATAAGAGGTTCACCAACTTCCAACTCAAGGGGGTCCCATTAGGCCTAATGTATGTTGAGTCACTTACACATCGCCCACTGATCAGTGTCACGTGATGAAAGGTGGTGGTCCACTGGAGTGATGCCAAAAGCCACTTTCGCATCTTCACATAACTTTACAACCTCACTGGCTTTATCCAAGCACAGTATTGCGTGTAATACATTTTTTGCACTTCCTGAAAAGTAAATGCAAGAAATTTTGTCGGAAAGCCAAACTTGATTACGCATCCGCAACTTGCCGACCTTTGATGGTGTTATTCAAGTGTGCTGTCAAAAGTCACTTTACCTATTTCAGGTAAACCTCTTGCAGGTTTGCCTGTTATACTTTGTTTATGCGTGCTTAATACATGCGGTCTGCTACAGGTCACGTGCACAGGGACCACGCCACGACCATTTGGTTGGTTACGGTGTATTGTTAGCCATGCCCGTCGTATTCCCTCCTCTCTTTTCACGAGTCAAGTTTTCTTTATTTTTCTGAAGTTACCAAAAACCTGAGAGAACTGATGTTCTGAGGCTGGAACAACATAGAAGGGACAAAGCCTCAAATTGCCTAAGAAATTAACGATGAAAGTCACTGAAAAGGTTAACCAGTTGTAGGACTTGAACCCACATCTTCCGGATTACCGGTCCAGGGCTCTACCAATTGACCTAAGCTAACACGCCCTCTCAGCGAATTCCAGGGTGCGTTATAGGAAGGGACAAACCAGTCACTCTCTCTCACTCCTCCTCCTTTCACTCTTACATTTTTGCTCACTCATACACATATTCATACAACAGGGATTGACGCTAGCGGCAAATGTTGAACATGAGAGAACTGATGTTCTGAGGCTGGAATAACATAGAAGGGACAAATACATACAAAGCCTCAAATTGCCTAAAAAATTAACGATGAAAGATGAAAGTCACTGAAAAGGTTAGCCAGCTGTAGGACTCCAACCCACATCTTCTGGATGACCGGTCCAGGGCTCTACCAATGATCCAGAAGATGCCATATAACCAGTGACCTTTTCAGTGACTTTCATCTTTCACCCAAAAACCTGTCTCTTTTCTTTTTCATTACAAGTCCAATTCCTTGAGCCCTCACGAGACCCAGTGTCCCTGCTAGTGATTCTCCAAAGTGGTAGCAGGACAATTTCCGTGTCCAATCTGTATGGAAACTTATCCCTTTTTTACGTTGAATATTCACTTTCGTTTGCAAATGGTCCTTGTTTCGTACAACGTAAGGTCGTCGTCGGACGACCCCATTCATTTCTTGCACACGTCACTGTAGGAGCGGGGCATGTAAATAGCGGCCACTTGTCGATAGTACCGTTTCGCCTTATGAAAGTAGCCCTCTTTTTGCCTAACGCACTCATCCCTCCCGCATCCTTAGTCCGATAATACGGATTAGGCGAAATGGAAATAGGCGAAATTGCATGTAACCGACATGTTAACACTCAACCCCTGACACCGAATTCAAATGTGAGCTAGTATGGGCTCATGAACACACTGACGTGATATGAGCGGTTTCTGTCTTACGTTGAGAAACGTTCAAGAAACGTAACGCCTTTGTGAGGCCTTGAGGAATGCACATAAATACATCAATGATGATAAGGCCCTATTCTACGCAGAGGAATGATCTTTGATGCGTACTTATGGGATGGCATCGAAAGGGGCTTTTTCAACGTAGATCAGCCTCTCCTTGATTTTCACATTTGCTGCAGGTGCAATGACATGGAAGGAATGCCTTCGCTTATCACTTTGACAACCTCCTGCCACTTGTTCGAATGGATACTGAGAGTAGCTGCCTTCAGAAGGGTATCCTAGTCGCGATGCTTACGGCCAAGTGCCCGAGCCCTGAAATTTTACATGGTGTACCATTGCACACACATGTTTGTATGCAAACAAAAAACTGTGCAACAAAGGTACATCTTTACAGCCTGTGTACGTGACGGAAGGGCGAATTGTGCGGACAACACATCGCCTATTCCCTTAGACAAAGATATCCCCATTCTATATACAATAGTGTAAGTTGGGAATCTCATGCCGGTTATCGTTCGATCCAGCCGCTGTATCAAAGAAACGAAGCGCAGCTGACACTGTTCCCGACGTGCGCAAAAATCGGGGAAGAGCGCATGTTTTGTGATGCAGCGTCATCCGGCGTCGTCACTGTCTACAGCCATAGAGTATATGTGCTGGTGAGCCTCTTGCGGCGAGCGGTGGCTACAGACACACCTGCAACGTTTGTACAATTTAGAATTCAGAAGCGGTGTCACGATCAGGATCAGGAAACGCATAAAAGTGCGCATTTGTCGATGGGTTAATCATTCATTTCCACTGGCTTGTCATCGTTGTTGTGGCAAAGGGCCAGCTGCGTTAAGGTCATCGACGTCTCCTAATTCAGTCGGTCTGGCCTGATGAACTCATCTTCACCGCTCAGTGATATCGACCTGTCACTACCGCCAAATTCGCTGTCAGACATTGCGACGTGGCGCATGGCAACTTCCAATCGCAAACAACTCTTTCGTTATTCGGTCGCCCCAACGTTCCACCGTGGTCACCGTATAACGATGTCACTCCCGTCGTTGCATGAGAGGGAGTTAATCGAGCTGCAGCTTCCAGCGTCTGCTATTACGGCATATTTCCGTACATTTTTCGAAAACCACGTCGTTGTTTTGGATGCAACTTTCGCGACTATGCTCCTGTAGCACCCGTGATATAGCTTCCGCTACGTTTCGGAATGAGTCGATCTGTGCGAGACCATCCCTTAACTGGAACATCTTTTGTAGCGCGCTTGTAGCCAATCATCCGGGGGCGGGGGGTTGTAGGCATTTTCGTGGCTCCTTTGTAAAGGGAAACCCTGTTCCACGGTCCCAGCAAGCTCAACGCAGTGTGGAATGCGTTGTAGAGATTCCACGAATTATTTTTTTCACTCTTTCAGATATCTTCATCTTCACTCGTGATGGGAGTATACCAGTGTACCGTAAGTATTTATTATTAGAGAGTTTTAGCAGGCCGTTGATATCGTGGCTAGCGTCTCACCATATCAATCGGAACCAATCAGTGGATAAGATTCTGAGTCACGCACGAGTGCGATGGGTTCCGATAGAGACGATAACTTTATCAACGGTATACAAAAACTCACTATTTACTACAGGGCCCGGTAATGCTCAGAATGCTCGCAGAAGAACACGTAGTGAATCACGGGCCGAAGTGATGTGCAGTTAACGCGCGTTATGGGATAACATGTTGAAGATGAGGCCCCAGGGCGTTCGTTTCTTTCTTCCTCCCTTAAAGCTGTGAAGGGTACACAGAGGGAGTGTTCGGCGGCATCAGAGGGATCGCGAATCCTTTCGAAGAGAGCATACAACTACAACATTGCTAACTAGCCTTCACTTTCAAAATCTGGGAGAAAAGCGCAGATTGCCTTCTGCTCCGCTTGCGCCCCTAATCAAACAATTTTTTTTAGGTATTTCGTCGTAGAGTAGTGACATTCTCTCCGTAAGGATGTCCTCCTGACAGCAAGTAATACGTGAAAACGAGCACACTGTAGCTTTGCCTCTGTGCGTAAGCTAATGTCTTACTACAGGTTACTAATGACCTTCTCATCGACTGCTCTGAGCTGCCAAAGATTCGCAGTCGAGTGCAACTGCCAAAACCGGGGCTGCTGGTAACATTCCGAACTTGTTGCTTGCACTGTTTGCAAGTAATTCGTAGCGATCTATATTTATTGCTCCGCTTTTGGGATGACTTTATTTCGGCACTTTTGCAATAATTCATTATGCCTTAATTAATTGATTAATACTTAAGGGGTGCACATCATACACCTGTTTTCAACCAGCCTTCACGATGTCATTCTGTATGACTGGCCAGTGTTCCCGTATTGTCAATCTACATCGACGAATTCTTCACGAGACTGGTTGCGAATGATGTCAATCAATGAAAAACGGACGCTTTGTGGGCGAGACTTCTCTTAGTATAGATGCTTGATGATGAGGTGATGATGATATAGGTGCTCTGCTCGCGGAACTGCTTCGGGAAGTTTGTTGGACGTGTGCGCAGTATTTGGCGTTGAGCGCGTTTGCTATGAAACCGGATGTTTTTTTGGCACCAAACCAGAACCGGTGAAAACTGCATGTTTACAATTCAGAGAGCAACACTGCAGCTTCAGTTGAATAGCATGCCACTGAGTCTCGCATTAGGCCCTTGCTCTAACACATTGCTCACAATCATTTTAGTCCTTGTCGTTCATCCACCAGCTTGAGCTCCTCTAGCCCCAGTGAGTTTTGAAACTTAAATAGCGTGTGGTCGAATGAGTGAACTGCTATCCCCGCCTCCTACATGTGCAGTATCTACACGTGTGCATATGTCACACATATTGAAGTAGTGTATGGCAATTTCATATTACTGCGTATTACAACCTGAAGTCTTCGAGGTAAAAATAGGGTAAATATTAAACATGTATATAGACCTTCCTGTCTGCTAAATTCGGGAGCAGGTTCATACAACTGCATTTCCAGCAAAACAACTTAGTGTGCACCCTACAAACGTCTCAGCGAGGTCAATTTCACCCAAAAGAGGCATCCCTCAATTCGGGTTGCCAATTCGAGGAAGAATCCGTTCAGCCGTTAAACATTAGGATCAATGCAAACCGCAAAGTTCTACTGCTGATGTAACGCCTAGTTAGTCGACAGCAGGCAAACGCACGAACCGTATGTGAAACAAGGGAAAGGGTTCTCCATGAACCTTATGTGTTTCCTGGCTGTTGCTCTTCTTCGATGCATTTGTGCATCTTTTTACGTGTGATGATTCCTAAAATGCGTTTAGCCCCGGGGCCATATACAGGCAAGTACACCTGATGTCAATCTCGTTGTATTCAGGAGCGTCAGATGTGGTCTGCTTTATAGCATTTATATGATATGCCGCGTTTGGAGTCAGTGCTGTGCTAGTGACTTATACGATCGCATGTTGACGTAAACTCCCGATAGCACCTTGGGGCACTATCGCGAAGACATCGCGAAAAGTCTTCTGAACTGGGTTTCTTTAGTGCGCTTCATTGCGAGCTTAGCAAGCACTGGCCATCGTTGCAACAAGCCTTAAACAATGTTCATCTCTACCTTTCGCGACTTGGAATGGACCTTTCGCCCGAAAAGTGCGTCGAGTTCCCTTTCACTCATGCTATCCATAATTTCACTCTTTGGGTGGGTGCAAAAAAAGTTCGAGCCTGTTCGTTCCCATCACTTCCTTGGTGTAGCACTGGACTCGAACCTGCGCTGGGCTCGCCACATTAAGCACCTTGACACGAAAGTGCAGCGATGGCTTCGTGGAATACAAGATCTTTCTGGCTTGGGCTGGAACTGTGATCAACGCTCGCTTCTAGCCGTTCACGCGGCTTTGGTGAGGGCGACTGTGCTTTACAGCCTCCCACTCTTGCACAGAGTGTCTACAACATCATTAAATATCCTTCGGACCCTATTCGCCCGAAGCCTTCGTCGCTGCCTTTGAGTTCCAAGAATGGCTGAAACAAGCAAGCCCTACCTGAAGCTGGTGAACTCCCGGTGGAGGTCCTCCATGAGCGGGAAACGGCTCGACAATTCCTATGTTTGCGTGCGCACATACCCCGTCACCCACTCTTCAGGAAAATTCGATACCGTCCTGAAAGTGATTTCCATCGCGTCGCGCAGAGGACACGCTAGGCTCTCAGTGATTTCATATCTAAGGACCACATCGTCGACTGCACACTGGTCCGTGCCTGTGCCACCCACCTTAGCACGTCTTCCGGACCTCCGGGACCGCAGAGATAAGGTTCCCCCTCAAGTCCTTCGAGCCCAGCTCTCGTATAGACGCGAAGCTTTCTACCTCTGCCGCCGCATACACCGATGGCGCATCTAAAATGGCAAGTCCGCGTCGGCGTTCGTCGCCCCATCCGAAGCCGTAGTTGACGGTTGTCGCCTTTCGCATCCTCATCCACAGCTGTGGAACTTTATGCCACACCGAGCCCTCACCGCTCCCATTCCCTTCGGAAGAGGTAGTGCCAGCCTGATTGGAGAGAAAACACCGATTGATTGATTGATTATGTGTTTAATGGCACAAAGGCAACAAAGGCCATAGAGCGCCAAAACTATGCTGAGTGTGTCGGAAAACACCGAAAAGTCTTCACTGTTACCGGGCATATTACTTCCTAACTTAATACTACGTACAGCGCGATCGTTCTGCAATGAACATCGTAAGAGATAGACTTTCTTTTCTGTGGGGAATCCTGACTAGTATGACGCTTTGACTGGTTGGATCTCTTGACTCGCCTGTCACGTGACCGGTTGGATCTCTTGACCGGAAGCGGCAAAAAAGTGTGTTTGTCACCGTAAAGCAACGATCAAATTTCGCTCAGCGTCGGAAGCACTGCTAGAGGTCATGCCAGATATTTTCGCCCAGCCGCCGCGATTCCGACTCAACACGACGCCGCTAGGAACACGCGCCGGCAATGAGCGCGTGTGCTTTTGTGCTTGTTGCTATGTGTTGTTGGAACATGTTCTACACTGCAATATGCCTTTCGGTACACTTTTCGAGCAACTCCTTTTCACAAAGCTTTCACCGTGTACTCTGACATCTTATCGATAGTGACGCCACTTACGAGTGACATTCTATTTCTCCGTGTAGCTTGATGTGTGGCATTCAATTTGACGTGTGACAGGGGTATTAGTAACATCTACGTCATGTGAGATGCCACATTCCGGTTCAACGTGCCCTTACCGAACCTTTGGATCTTGTTTTTCAGTTCGTTTGAGGACAGCGTCAACGGAAACGCTTGAGTGTACGTATATACTGAGTTGCTTCATCTCGGAGCATGGGGAAATCGTATTCACATTGCGACGTACGACGCATCCAGACGAATATCGTGCGAAAACGGAAGCACAGCGTATCACGCGTAAAGGCCAACCTCCAACCTCCATGGAGCGAAAAAGTTGCGAATTTCGCTCAGCGTCGGAAGCACTGCTAGAGGCCATGCCAGATATTTTCGCGCAGCCGCCGCGATTCCGGCTCAACACGAGGCCGCTACGAATCCGCGCCGGGAATGCGCGCGTGTGCTCTCCTGGATCATTTTGTGCTTGTTGCTATGTGTTGTTGAAACATGTTCTAGTATCCAATATGCCTTTCGGTACACTTTTCGAGCAACTCCTTTTCACAAAGCTTTCACCTTGTACTCTGACATCTCATCGATAGTGACGCCATTTACGAGTGACATTCTATTTCTCCGTGTAGCTTGATGTGATACAAACGAATGGCATTCAATTTGACGTGTGACAGGGGTATTAATAACATCTACGTCATGTGAGATGCCACATTCCGGTTCAACGTGCCCTTACCGAACCTTTGGTTCTTGTTTTTCAGTTCGTTTGAGGACAGCGTCAACGGAAACGCTTGAGTGTACGTATATACTGAGTTGCTTCATCTCGGAGCATGGGGAAATCGCACATTGCGACGTACGACGCATCCAGACGAATATGCCGCAGTCAGCAGCAAACTTTCTGAGTGTATCACTGAAAGCTTCTTCTGTTATACAGGCACGAGGAACGTGGCAACCGCGACTAGTCCTCAGGAACCGTGAATGCCGGATTATCTACCAACCCACAGCGCTACGAGCGATACGTTATCACTCGAAGACATTCTGCGCGGTTACGCCACCTGTGAGCAAAGCACTGCTCTGCTATAAACGACCTGAACTCAAGAGCGCCGCCGCAGTCAGCAGTAAACTTTCTGAGTGTATCACTGAAAGCTTCTTCTGTTATACAGGCACGAGGAACGTGGCAGCCGCGCCTAGTCCTCAGGAACCGCGAATGCCAGATTATCTACCAACCTACAGCGCTACGAGTGATACGTTATCACTCGAAGACATTCTGCGCGGTTACGCCACCTATGAGCAAAGCCCTGCTCTCCTATAAACGACCTGAACTCAAGAGCGCCGCCGCAGTCAGCAGCAAACTTTCTGAGTGTATCACTGAAAGCTTCTTCTGTTATACAGGTGAGGAAGTCCGTCCTACGTCAGTACCAATATTGTAGTACTTTCGTTTGCTGCTGACTGCAAAGCTTTGCCGCAAAAATGTCCGATAATGACATATGTCTTTCTTGCTACAAAGGGCTGTCTTTGAATGAACCTATCATCACCTGCACTGAGTGCCATAATGCATACCATCTAAACACTTGCTCCGGACTTCGGACAAAACGCCCCAGCTGAAAATATGAAATCTGTAAATCGAAGGATTCGCGTAGTCGGGTAGCAGATGACCAGTTGGGAGCCACTGCAAATCCCGATAGAAATTGTGATGAGTGTCCCCTAGGAATTGCAAAATTTACGACAATAGACAAGTCCATTGAAGAAGGGAAGGGAGACGGCAGTTCAGAGCTGACAATCGACCAGAGGCTTGAAAACATCACTAAAATGTTAATGAAACTAATGCCGCTTACTGGCGTTGCAGACGACATTCTCTCGCTTAAGTCGACAATGAATGATATGGAACAAGCTGTATCTACTGAGGCGATTGATGTTATACATAGAATTCCATCTAAGTCCGGCAAGGTACCACCGATTCTTGTTAAATTCACTCAGCGCAGCACACGAGATCTTTGGCTGCAAAAGAAAAGCGCACTTCGTGAACGGAAGCTTGGAAATTACGAAATTTGCCTCGACGAAAACTTAACGCCAGCCAACAAGACAATTTTCAACGACGCTAGGAAAAGGGCAAAAAAGGAAATGTTGTACCAGTTCACTTGGCATAAAAACGGGGTGACTTTCGTGCGAAAACGAGGTGATACTCCCGTGTTACGAATTGACCGCCATTGTGATATTGATAAGATTACGTGAACATGCCACCGGAAATTGAGATTGCTTTTCATTTCGTGTTAGTTACCGTGTTAGTTTCTGTATTCCTGTATGCTTGAAAATATGACTGTTTCCTGAAAATATTCCAACACATGTCTTAATTTCTTAATGTCCAAATGTCTTAATTTACTCCACATAAACCTGCAATCACTGAAAAACAAAACCTCCGAGTTGAAAGTTTTCTTTGCGCGTTTGGAGGAACTGTTCAATGTTGTCATGTTCACTGAAACCTGGTGTAAAACCTCTCACGAAGTATTTAGCCTTGAGGGCTATCAAACATTTTCCTTAAACCGCAGGGATAAACATGGTGGTGGTGTCTCTATTTTAGCTAGAAACGCACTTTCTTGTCAAATCGTTTATGAATTTTGTGCTATGACACCAGATTTTGAATTTTTAACACTACAGTCTTCTAAGTACGTCTTTGCTGTATGTTACAGTCCACCAAGTGGTAATATTACTAATTTTCTCTCATTTTTAGAAGGATTTCTGTCATTTATAGTACTACAGAAATACGTATGTTACTTAGGCGGATACTTCAATGTCGACATGCTGAAGCACACTACTGGCAGTGACGAATTTCAGTGTCTAATGGATACATATGGTTTCTGCAAAGTCATTTCGCTACCGACACGTGTAACATTTGCAACGTCTACTTTACTCGACCTTTTTATCACTAACGGCGACTTATCTACAATGACAGCTGGCATTATCAGTACCCACATTAGTGATCACGTTCCCATATTTCTGTCGCAGAAAATTAATGTTCGGGAGCGAAAGGAACAGCACACGTTCCAGCAATTAAACGATGATGATGATGATGATTCCGGTTTTTATGGCGCACAGTCCAGCAATTAAATGAAAGAAACCTTGCTTGCTTTCATGCTGCGGTAGCTGATACCGATTGGAGTTTCATTAAACACATATCTCAATCAGAAGATGCATATGATGCTTTTTTCTTGAAATTCGCAGATATGTATCATTCGTTTTTTCCAATGATTACTAGAAGTCAGCATAAGAGACATCGTAAACCGTGGATGACTTCTGACCTAAAATTTATACGCCGAAGGGACAAGATGTACAAGGTATTCCTAAGGGACAGAAATGAACGTTCAGAAATTATGTCACATCTGAAATCAAACGCACAAAGATTATTATGGGATGCTAATTTCCACTACTTCACCTAGGTGCTTGTGGAAAAATGTTAATACTTTGTTGGGCAAGACTGCTGAACACAAATCTATTGACAGTGTCTTTGTCGGAAACAGGACTGTGACCGGACAGGGAATGGTAGAAAGCTTTAATATATTTTTGACGAACCAATTCTTGTCCAATAATGGAACGACAGCAGCCTCTGCGTATGTATCTTACAGCTCTCCTCACTCACTTTTTCTTAGTCCAACAGATGAACACGAAGTTACCTCTTATATTCTTTCTCTTAAAAATACTAAAAGTACTGACGTATATCATATGCAAATTACACCGATCAAAGGGTAGCAAAAGATATTTCACCTTGGCTCTCATGGCTATTCGACTCTTGTATTTCATCTGGGGTCTTTCCACGCAAAATGAAAACAAGTAAGGTGTGCCTTATACATAAAAATGGTGATACGCGCATAATGTCAAATTATCGTCCGATATCTATCCTTCCAGTTTTTTCGAAAGTTTTCGAGAAAATTATATACGCCAGAATGCTAGATTTCTTCGAGCGCTTCAATATGTTAACACGTGCACAATTCGGTTTCCGCAAGTCTAAATCCACTGAAATGGCGCTTTTAAATATTAAGGAGGCCATATTGCAGAATATTGAAAATAAACTCCTCACACTTCGCATTTTCGCTGATTACTCCAAAGCATTTGACTGTCTAAATCACAGTATTTTAATACAAAAACTTTCGTGCTATGGTGTACGGGGCTCAGCACGGTCTCTACTTCAATCTTACCTCAGTAACAGAGTTCAAACCGTAGTTATTGACAACCTTCGGTCATCACCACGCCCTATTACGTGTGGAGTTCCGCAAGGTAGTTTGCTGGGACCCCTCCTTTTTAACATCTATATTAATGATGTCGTCAATCTCTGCTCCCGGACCAAGTTTGTGCTTTACGCTGACGACGCCAGCATGTTTCTCTCTGGAACGGATATTAACTAATTAATCGCAAGAGCGAATTCGTTGCTGCACAATTTGTTGACATGGTCTGAAGCGAACATGCTGAAACTAAACCCCACCAAAACAAAAGCAATTGTTTTCCGACCAAGAAATAAGAAGATTAATGTACAGAACTGCCTCTACTTAAATGGGAGAACGGTTGACATAGTTGATACTGTCAAGGTTCTGGGTGTGCAGTTTTCAGCCACATTGTCTTGGGATGCCCACATACAGTAGGTTCGTTCCAGGATTTGCTCCATTTTGGGAATACTGCATCGATGCAAATATTTTCTTTCACGTCAGGCACTAAAATCAATATACTACGCGCACATCAACTCGCATCTTAGCTACTGTCTGTTAGTTTGGGGAACAGCTTCCAGGCATTCACTTTCCAAACTACTCGTTCTCCAAAAGAAATTCTTACGTATTCTAGAAGATGTAAGCTACAACTATACGACAACGGGGCTATTCGAGAAGTATCGCATACCCAGAATTCACAACCTTTATTGCTATAGGCTCATCCTGGCGTACCGAAGGGCAGTTAAGGAAAACTTAAGTGACCTCCTGGACGTAGCGAGCTTAGAAATTACTAATCCTGTTTACAATTACCGCCACCCTTTAACATATAAAGTTCCACAGTGCCGGCCGTCGTATGGGTTCCACAGGTTGCAATATAATTTAGTTAGATTACTCAATGATAATACATGCGATCTGCTGTCTTTACATAGAAATGATTTGCTAACATACTTTTGTAATTTAGAATAATCACTACTGTATATAAACGTTACATTGCTGTAGCATGAGTAAGGTTCGAAGCTGATCTCTATTATTGATGATTGAGTGACATTTCTGTACTCGTTTACCATTGTGCATAGCGTTGCATACATTGTGATTATTTAATGTGCTGCTGCAGGGGGTAGAGGCCTTGTCAAGTCTCCTGTGACTTTTTAGCCTCTGCTCCTAATCGCTTGTGTGATGAAATAAATAAATAAATAAATACATAAATAAAAATATCGTGCGAAAACGCGTATCACGCGTAAAGGCCAACCTCCATGAAGCGAAAAAGTTGCGAATTTCGCTCAGCGTCGGAAGCACTGCTAGAGGCCATGCCAGATATTTTCGCCCAGCCGCCGCGTTTCCGGCGCAACACGAGGCCGCTACAAATCCGCGCCGAGAATGCGCGCGTGTGCTCTCCTGGATCATTTTGTGCTTGTTGCTATGTGTTGTTGAAACATGTTCTAGTATGCTATATGCCTTTCGGTACACTTTTCGAGCAACTCCTTTTCACAAAGCTTTCACCTTGTACTCTGACATCTCATCGATAGTGACGCCATTTACGAGTGACATTCTATTTCTCCGTGTAGCTTGATGTGATACAAACGAATGGCATTCAATTTAACGTGTGACAGGGGTATTAGTAACATCTACGTCATGTGAGACGCCACATTCCGGTTCAACGTGCCCTTACCGAACATTTGGTTCTTGTTTTTCAGTTCGTTTGAGGACAGCGTCAACGGAAACGCTTGAGTGTACGTGTATACTGAGTTACTTCATCTCGGAGCATGGGGAAATCGTATTCACATTGCGACGTACGACGCATCCAGACGAATATCGTGCGAAAACGGAAGCACAGCGTATCACGCGTAAAGGCCAACCTCCATGGAGCGAAAAAGTTGCGAATTTCGCTCAGCGTCGGAAGCACTGCTAGAGGCCATGCCAGATATTTTCGCCCAGCCGCCGCTTCGTTTCGTACAGAAACTGGCCACCGTCACCAGCCACATGTCGAGCAATCACAGTCAGCGGCGAACCTTGCTACAGCACACTCATTGTTTTCTTCGTTCAGCTACGGAAGGAAACCTGTTGCTTGTCGAGAAGCCGCATCGCATCTGGCAGCTATCACCAACGCGGGTTACGGCGTATCAGAAGCACACGCAGCGCCGATAGACCAACAGATACCGTCCCCGAAAAGCCAAGACAGCGAGGGCAACAACTGCAGTCAGCGGCGAACCTTGCTACAGCACACTCATATTGTTTTTTTTTGTTTTGTTCAGGTGAGATGCGGTAATTATCTCTGGTAGAGCGATCTTTGTCGCTGACTGCTCACTGTAATCAAACCGCACTGTCAATTCACACCGTCATTACACTGCTCTGTGTTAAATTCATCTAATGTGCCTTCGACCTGGATGCACACTGTAGTTGTAAAATGGCAACTGGTGGAAACGAAAATATTTGCCTAGCTTGTTATAAGCAACTACCGAATAATAATTTGAGCGTACAGTGTATAGAATGTGGTTCTTCCGGCGTTTCAGAATCAGCCTTTCAGAAAGCCTCTATCAAAAATGTGTGGAAGTGTCTAACGTGTAGGACTGTAACAAGACGGACAAAATCAATGACAAGCCAAAGGAAGACTGAGATCAATGTGTACAGGAGGACCAACTAGCGTCTATTGCCCAGATGCTCTCCAGCTCAATGCCCATCAAAGAACAAGTTAAGGGTTTATTGAGCATGAAGGAGACAGGCTCCAACATTGAATTGTCAATTGAATTGATGTCTGAGAAGTACGACGTCCTACTTTGTAAGATAGATGAACAGGAGAAAGAAATCAAAAGCTTAAAATCAAGAGTATCGCATATTGAGGAGAAAAACACAGCGGAGGGTGTTCAGAAATTAAGATCTGAACTCAATCGCCTGGAACAGTACACAAGACGTAAGAACATTGAGTTACATGGGGTGAGAAACTGAAACTGAAAATGAAAATATCATGGAAAAGGTTAACGAGATAGCTCAGAAGATTAAGGTTAACCGTCTGACGGCCGATAGCATAGAAGCCATACATCGAGTGCCCTCAAGAGTAGGGTTCACAGCGCCTGTGATTAAGGTTTATTAACAGAAAAGATGCTGAAGAATGGATAAAAATGAAACGCAGACTGAGCGAAGTAGAAACGGATACTGAGCGGATCTACGTTAAGGAAAACATGACTGAAGCCTACAGAAAATTGTTCAATCTGATGACCAGAATGATGGCCAAGGCTTTGAACTACAAGTATGCGTGGCACCGTAATGGTATGACATATGTTCGTAAGAAAGAAAATGAAAGGGTCCTAAAAGTAGATAGTGAATCTGATCTGGATAAGTTGACTGTGAATGAGTAAATTATCAATGGGTGCTCCAGAAGATACCCGTTTCCTCACAGTTGACACCTGGAAGAAAAGCTTAGTGTCCTGTGGCTTGGTTTTAAAACTGCTGGATGTGAACATACGTAGTGTACCGAAGCATTGGGACACCTTACTTGTATGCTTAGGGGATATGGCTAACATGGATGTGCTATGTTTAACAAAAGCTACTACCCCTACCAATGTATGTGATGCGTATAATATTCCTATGTTTCAAAGGTTGACAATGTCTAGAGCAAACAGAAAGGGCGGAGGACTTATGTGCTTTGTACATGTGGACTGGCTAACAGAGGAGGTCCCTTGTATGTTTACCAGCGCTGAAGTAATGGTTTTTCGATGTTCAAAACAGTCCATTACGCTATACGTTGTAGCGGTATATACCCCCCCCCCCAACACAAGCCTTCCCCTGTTTTTAGTTGAAATGGGTAATTACCTCCGTAATAGCGATGACAATGTCTTAATAGCGATGACAATGTCTTAATAGCGATGACAATGTCATTATGGTGGGAGATGTCAACCTAGATTTGGTATGTCCAATTAAGCACGGCGTTGCGGATTACTCCACAATGTTATCTATATATGGTTTGGAGCAAGACATTAAAGACTTAACTCGAGAAGAATTTTTATCTGGTAGATTAACGCAATCGTGTATTGACCATATAAACGTTAGAATAAGTAGCTACCAATATAAAGGAGGTGAAGTCGCAGATCACTGTTTTGTATCTCTAGTGGTACTGGATGAAAATGTAAGTGAAAGCCCACTAGAGGACGTCAGAACCACGCTTTATAATAAAAAGGTGGATGAGTTGATTAAAGCTTTTGATTGGAAGAGCTTACTTGATGGTAGAGACCACGTTATGCTATACCAGTTGTTTGTGTGTGACATGAATGAAATATATACACAGTAAAAAAAAAACGCGTTACAGTTAGAAGGAAGAAGGCGAATACTCCATGGGTCAATTCTACAATCATATGGCATTTCAAACAAAAATATGCCCTATGGCAAAAATGTAGAAAATATAAAAATAATACGGTCTTGAAGGAAGAGTATAAAATGATTAGACTATGATGACTATGATTAGACAGGCCAAAACGAAATATTTTCTAGAGCGGTTTGATAGAGCACAGGCTAATAAGAAGGAGAGTTGGAACCTCATCAATCAACTTTAAACAGGTCAATAGAAGCGAACTTTGGTAAGTCCGCTAATTCCAATCTTGCTGAAGAGTTCAACATTGCATTTGCTGCCACATGCAGCAACCTAGTTGCACGTGATACTGGGAGATTTGACTACTTTGATAAATATAGCTGTGAATCTGCGTATTTACCAGAGATGAGCGAAATTGATCTCTATGACATTGTCAAAAAAAAAAAAAAAAACAGATTGCTATACGTCAGCAGGTTTCGATGGTGTCAGACCCAGGGACATTGTGTGTCACATTGATATTTTGAAATCTGCCATACTTGCAATTTGTAATGGTTGTCTGGGCAGCGGGATAATGCCAAAAGAATTAAAAACTGCAAAAGGAAAAAATAATGTTTGTACCAATTATAGGGCTATATCGATACTGTCTGCGTACTTGCAAAGATTATAGAAAAAATTATGTTGCACGGATTGCAATGCATTTCCTTGTGACACACAGCTTGTTTGCACCGGCACAGTATGGTTTTATGGAAGGTATAAGCACCATAAATGCACTAGAGGATTTTAATGATATAGTTTCCGCTACTCTTGATGATGGCAAGATTGCCACTGCGTTGTGTTTAGATTTAACGAAGGCGTTTGATACAGTTAATCATTCGATACTGTTATATAACTAGGCTTTAGAGGACCTTTTCTCCTTTTTTTTTTCAAATTATTTATCAGATAGGCAACAGCTGGTGTCTCCGTGTGGCTTTCAAAGTACATTAACTAGGGTTAACACTGGTGTTCCGCAGGGTTCAATACTTGGACCTTTGCTTTTTAATGTATATGTGAATGATATTAGTGGGATCGGTTTGCATAGCAAGATCTTCCAGTACGCAGATGATACGGCCCTTATAATCGTAAGCGAGACGTTTGAGGAGGCGGCGCGTGATATTCAATCAGACATTCTTAAGATTATGAAATGGTATAGAGGCAACAAAACTTTTGTAAACGAAAGCAAGATCAATCTAGTGTGCTTTGGAAGCCCGCACAAGAAGAGAGATGTATTCCCAATATTTATGCATGATTGATTGATTGATTATGTGTTTAATGGCACAAAGGCAACAAAGGCCATAGAGCGCCAAAACTATGGTGAGTGTGTCGGAGATGATTATGGGAAAGATGATGTGAGAGAGAGTGTGGTAGTTAAAACCTATCTACAGGTATGAGCGATGATTGATTGACCAGGATAAGAGAGAGGGGGATGACGATAGCAAGCGAGCATGGCAGTTAAAAGCTATCTACAAGTGTGACAATGAGATATTTACATGAGGAGTTCGGTGATATTGGATAAAAGCGGAGCAATGCTTATCATCTACATCTGACTAAGAAACCCACACGTGGTCAAAAATTTGATTACGTTATCAAACGGCACAAGAGGGGTGTCACCCAGTAGAAGGGCTGGGTGGAGTGGGACATGGTATCTGTAGAATGCGGTGAAATACTGTTGGCGTTGGTGTTCGAAGTGAGGGCAGGATGCCAGCACGTGCAAGACAGTCAAGCTGTCACCGCAGTGCGCACAAGCTGGCGGATCCTGACCTCTGAGTAGGTGGGTGATGCGTGAGCCATGTGTGTCCAGTCCTCAATCTCGCGTAAAGAACTTCGGATGATCTGTTGATGTGTTCAGTCCGATGCGGGGGGGGGGGGGGGACGTGTGGCTGTGTGAGGTGTAGCTTGTTATTTTCTTTCATGTCCCACTCCTGCTGTGCCACTGTGTGCAGACAGCTCTCTTTAACACTTGCAGGATGTCTTGGTAGGGTAGTCCTAGAGCTGACTCCTCTTGTGCCAACGCTCGCCGAGCCTCACGGTCGTCTCGTTCATTCCCCGGGATCCCAGTGCGGCTGGGGACCCAGCAGAGACAGATTGAAAAGCTTCGGGAACAAAGTTGAGTCGCAAGCGCTCGTACTCGCTTGACGAGGTGATTCTTGGTGTCATAGCATGAAAGCAGCGCACGCACAGAGCTTAGCGAATCGGAATAAATTACTGAATTTTGAAGGTCGTTTTGTTGAATGTGCCGCAGAGCCAGGAGAATCGCGTAAAGCTCTGCGGTGAAAACTGTGGCGTTCGTGTTCAGGCGTGCCGTCACAATAGAATCACCTTCAAGGGCAACGGCCGCCACACCATTGCTTACTTTAGTCCCATCAGTGTAGATTGCATGGTGGTTCCCGAAGTTATGGTGAATCTCCAGGAATTCCTGGAGAATGACAGTGTGTGCAGTGGACTGTTTGTCAAACTGTGTCATTTTTAAATTCGATTGTATTAGATGTCTCTGCCAAGGCGCAGCATTGAGGACTGCCTGCTGCAGGGGAACGCCTGAGGGGCTGAATCCCACACGGGAGCTCGCCGCCTGCACACGAAGCGGGAACGGGGGTACAACAGAGGGCTTTGCAAGGAAGAGTCGCTCCAGAGCGGGGTTCACACTAGAGTGTACAACTGAGTCATCGCCCTGGCATCTGTACTTTAGCGCAGCCTTCACATGTTCAAATTGTCTCCGTCTCTCGAGCGACCATTCATTGCCCTCAACATACAAACTCTTCACAGGGGACGTCCGGAAGGCACCGGTGGCGAGTCGGATGCCTTCGTGGTGGATGGGGTCCAACACCTTCAATGCCGAAGGCCGTGCCGAGCCATACACGACACTCCCGTACTCAATTACTGAGCGCACAACCGAGTCATAGACCCGCAACAGTGTGACTTTGTCGGCTCCCCACGATCGATGGGATAAAACTTTGAGTATGTTGGAGGATTTCAGGCACTTCCGTTTTATATAATTTATGTGTGGCACAAAAGACAGCTTCTTGTCAAACACCACCCCCAGAAATTTTTGCTCATCAGAAACTGGTAGTGTGTTGCCACCGAGGAGCAGCGAGGGCTCAGCAAATGATGAGAGTTGAAACCAATGCGTTTGTAAACCGTTAGTTTTCGCCAAGTATGATGATGATGATGATTGGAGTTTTAATGGCGCATTGACAACACAGGTCATAGTGCGCCAACACAAGTGATTAAAATTAGACTAGTAAAAAGTAGGTGCAATACTTAAAAAGGGAAGAAGTAACATCTAAAATACAAGACTAACTCTACAGAAGACTTGTGATTCCAATGTCTCTTAAAAAATTAAAAATTTTACTGAAAGGGATAATAGCCTCATCACCAAGCAAGAGCGCTGGATGAAGAAGCAAAAAATACGTATAAAACTCTGTGAAATGATGTTGACGATGGATTTCGTGGTGTGGGCAGGCGATAAGAATGTGGATGACAGAGAGGAGTTCACCACAGATTTCACACAGTGGCGGCTCTTCTCCACAGAGTAAAAATTTGTGCGTAAGGAAGGTGTGGCCTATCCGCAACCTCGTTCGCAGAACACTCAAGAGACGATTTTCCTGGCGGTCTCCATAACTTTGGATGTGCTGTTTAATCAAGTGTAGCTTGTTTTGTGTCTGAGTGTTCCAGAAGCTCTGCCATTTTGTGTACAGTGATTTCCTAAGTGCTCCCCTAATATCCTGCATGGGCATCTCGAAAGGACTGACGTCTTTTCAAGCTGCAGCAGCAGCAGCCCGGTCGACAAACTCATTTCCCTGTATGCCTGTATGGCTGGGCACCCAGCAGAGGATTACAGAGTAGCCTGCTGCACTGATTAAGAATTGTGCACGTTGAACAATAAAATTATTTTGTGGGTGCCTGCTACAAATGGCACTGATGGAACTCAAGGAATCTGTATATATTACCGAAGACTTTATGCAACCATGAAGAATGTACTGGAGTGGCAAGATAAGGGCGTAAAGCTCTGCAGTAAAGATAGATGCTGCGTTGTTAATACGATGTGACTTTGTGCATGTACCAGAAATCATGGCACAAGTCATTCCTGCACTAGAGCTTGATCCATCTGCGTAAATTTCGGTGTGATTTCCAAAGCTTTCTCTCAAGTGTTCGAATTCTTGTTGTAGGACTCGTGCAGAAGTTTTCTGTTTACTGTATTTTGTCAAAGTGGTATCAGACTTTGGAAGTGGTTCCCAAGGTGGGACCCTCTTACCACACTCTACAACTTGGGAATTAAAAGAAGAAATTTCGTGATGCTCAATATCCCTCTCAATTCGCATTGAGAAAGGAGGGACGACCGAAGGCCTGTTAATAAACATCTGTTTGAACCGTGTTTTTGTAACGCAGGTTAAAGCTGGTTGTTTTGGGTAGCTTCTTATTCTTAGGGCGTATGATGATCTGTTCAAGGAACATTCATTTGATTCAACATATAGACTTTCGACCGGCGAGGTTCGGAATGCACCGAGCACGAGCCTAAGCCCCTGGTGGTGGACAGGGTCTAAAATTTTCAATACAGACTGACGGGCGGAGCCATATACGACACATCCGTAATCTATCTTTGAACGAATGCAAGAGGTATACACACGTCGCAAAGTTTCCTGGTCCGCACCCCATGACTTGTGTGCGAGAATTTTCACTAAATTCATCGACTTTATACACTTAACCTTCAAGCTTTGGATATGGGATTTGAAGGTCAGTTTAGAGTCGAATATGACGCCAAGAAATTTGCTCTCCAATTCTACAGAGATATCTTGCCCATTAAGTTTGAGTGTGGGTGGTGGAAATGCTCCTCTCATTCTCACGAAGTGGACACAAACTGTTTTCTCTGTGGAGAATTTAAACCCGTTTAGTGAAGACCATTTGGCCATTTTATTTATACACAGCTGCATCTGTCGTTCACATCTTGACAAGCTTGACGAACAACAGGATATTTGGATGTCATCCACATATAGAGAATATGATATGGAAGGTGGAATGACACTGGCTATGGAGTTAATTTTGACCAAGAATAATGTGACGCTAAGAACGGATCCCTGCGGGACACCATTCTCCTGCACAAATGTACGGGATAAAGTAGTTCCTCGTTGGACTCTAAATGTTCTCTGCTGAAGGAAATCAGCGATGCATTTCAAAAGACGACCCCTTATTATACCCAAGGAATAGAGGTCCTGCAAGATACCGTATCGCCATGCGGTATCACATGCCTTTTCCATGTCAAAGAAAACTGACAAACAGTGCTGCCTCCTGACAAAAGCTTCACGAATAGTTGTTTCTAGAGGTGATCCAGCGTAGGACACCCCATTCGAAAACCGCATTGGAATTGAGATATACAGTTATTTGTTTCTAGGAGATGAATCAGTCGGCTGTTCACAATTCTCTCAAAGGTCTTACCTATGCAGCTTGTAAGAGCAATAGGACGGTAACTGCCTGGACTCGAAGCTTCCTTCCCTGGTTTCAAGAGGGGTATTACAGTGGCAATTTTCCATGCAGATGGAAGTGTGCCCTGTATCCAGGCATGGTTGAAAAAGTCAAGTAAACATTTTTTTGAAGAGTCAGACATGTGTTCAAGCATCGAATATGTAACTCGGTCTGGGCCTGGAGCAGTTGCTTTGGCAGATAATAAAGAGCGTGAAAGTTCTACCATGGTGAATGGTTGGTTATACGCATAGCCATCACCATCACGTAACGGAATTTTTTGTTTTTCAGCTCTTTGTTTAGTCTGAAGAAATTCACTTGTATAGTGTGAGGAGCTTGAAATGTTTTCAAAGTGTTCACCAAGGACATTAGCCTGTTCCTCTAGGCTTTGGCATACCTGGCCGTTGACTTCTAGAAGAGGAACAGAGCGGCTGAGAAGATCCCCACGGATTTTACGGATCTATGCCTGTCCCACACCACTTTGGATGGGGTATTAGAGGACAGAGAAGACACAAAGTTGTGCCAAGAGGACCGCTTTGCTTGTTTTCGCGTCCATCTGGCCTTTGCTCTTGCCTTTTTAAAAAGTAAGAGATTTTGTGTTGTGGGGTACCTCCGAAAAGTGCCCCACGCCCGGTTTTGAAGTTTGCGACTTTCCTGGCATTCACTATTCCACCAAGGCTTCGGTCGCTTTGGGAGATTACCAGAAGTTTGGGGAATTGACACAGTTGCTGCATCCAGAATAATGTTGGTGATGAGGTTGTTAGCTTCCTCTATTGTCACCACATCAAAGGGGATTAGTGAGAGGTCGCATTTTCCCATAAATTTATTCCAATCTGCATCTTGCAATTTCCACCTGGGTGGTCGTGTTCACAGACTGGTGATGTTTTAAAATGACTGGGAAGTGGTGACTTCCATAAGGGTTCTCATCCACAGTCCATTGCAGGTCCTGAAACAGAGATGGACTGCAAAAGGAGAGGTCTAATGCAGAGAAAGATTGAGTGGTTGTATGCACATATGTTTGTAAGCCGGTATTCATGAGACAGCTAGACGATGCCAACAAAAAATTTTCTAGCATTCTTCCGCGACTTCTACTACTGCCCCAGAGGGGATTGTGGGCGTTAAAATCACCCAAAAGGATAAGAGGGGATGGAAGCTGCCTGTACAGGTCTTCTATGTCCTTTTGTGTAACGGATTGCGATGGTGGGTGATAGACTGAGCAGATGGTAACAATTCTGTCGAGGCACACCTGCACCTCCAAGTCTGTAACTAAATTAACTTCTTTGGCTGGAAGAGACTGCCTTGTAATGATCGCTACACCACCATATGCACGGTTTGTGTCATCTCGATCTTTGCGGAAAATATTGTATCTACGGAACGGATTTTGGACATGTGTGTTCAGATAAGTTTCTTGAACACAAAAGCATACTGCATCGTCTAAGTTAGAGAGTAGACCGCGACAATTCCACTGAAGGATTGTGTGGGCCGTCATGATAGCGGAAACAAGAAAAAGAAAGAGGGTGTACAACGCTTTGCTCTGCCGACCAGAGAAAGGATTGCCATTACTGATGGCTGCTAGGTTTTACACCTCTGGGGAGGAGTAATCCTCGGCTTCCGGGCTTTTCTTCTGGCCTCTGCCAAATCCTTTTCTGATATCTCGGGGAAAGAACCACTCCTCGCGAGGTTTCCTCTTGAGGGTGTCAGAAATGGTGAGCTCGTGCTCCCCAAGGAGAGCTCCGAGCTCGAATCATCATCACAGTCCATGGAGAGCATCTCCACGGAGGGTGATGACGAGGGTAGGACTGCTGTCGCAGTCACTACCACATTTTCATTATGGGGCTTGGTTTTCACCCCGTCTTCACTTGTTATTGGTTGTGTTCTAGGTGGAGTGTCTGTCTGTGTGTGCACTGTTACCATCTTTGGTTTCTGTTGAAGTACAGTGGAGAAAGATTTTTGAGTGAAGAATGGGGATACCTTTTTCCTTGCTTCGGGGTAGCTGATATTTTCGGTTACCTTGATGCGCAAGATCTCCTTTTCCAATTTCCATTTAGCGCAAGACCTGGAGTAAGAGGGGTGATCACTGGAACAGTTTACACAGCAATCAGGCCCTCTACACTCTTTAGTATCATGGCCCTGCTGGCCACAACGAGCGCAGCATGTCGACCCACGGCAGGCATCAGCAGCATGTCCGAAGCGGTTGCACTTGAAACAACGAAGAGGGTTTGGAATGTATGGACGAACCTCTACAGACAGATATCCAACTTTCAATTTATCGGGCAGCGAAGGACGATCGAAGGTAAGAACTACGTTTCTGGTAGTGATGTATTCATTATGTTTCCGTATCTTGAGTTTCCTGACATCAATTACTGCCTGTTCCTTTAGATTTGCAAGAATCTCTTCTACTGGGACGTCAATTAATTCGGCAACGGCTACCACACCACGGCATGTGTTCAGAGTCTTATGTAAGGATGCGGATATGGGGAGCCCAAGCATCTCTGTGGTGATCAAGATCTGTTGGCAGTCTTTTTCCGATGTACACTTGATAAGGAGGTCACCTGATCGTAACTTCTTAATTTCGGTGATGTGGTTAGAGAGGGAGGACACCGCCTTCTCAATAAAGAAGGGCGACATCTTCCCAAGTGGTACACGTTTGTCTTCTTCCGAAGAACTAGAAGACAACACTATGTATTTGGACAATAAAAAATGCTCTTTTGGTCTGGAGACTTCGGTCCGGGGGCGTTTGCCACCCCCGATCGGGGGAGAAGATAAGTGTTTAACCATATAGGTTTGATTGCTAGGCACTCCACCAGGTCACCCACACTTCATGCCTATACATGTGGGAAGGTCCCGGAGTTTTCAGAAAAACCCTTCGGCCAGGGCCTGACCAAGACCCTGACCGCCACCGTTCAAGGTTTCTACCCTTCACCTCACATCCCCTCGGCACGGTACGGTTAACACCTTGGGACTGGGGGCTGGGGTCCGTGGTGGCGCCACTCACCAAACAGCGGCCGAAGCCGGTGCCCCCTGCGGGGCCAAGTATGAAGTACCTGGGTATGTTTTTTGACCAGCATCATAACTGGTCTACAGATGTCCTTTACATGTGTAAAAAGCTTCGGCTTGTGTCATTGTATTTGTTTAGAATGAGAAGTTGTTCTTCCCCGTATATTAGGAAAATTGTGTACATGGCATTAGGTGAAAGTGTTTTGAGGTATGGCATTACACTGTATGGAAGTGCGCCTAGAACGTGGATAGCAAATATCGAC
Organism: Ornithodoros turicata; assembly: GCF_037126465.1. Taxonomy (NCBI): domain Eukaryota; kingdom Metazoa; phylum Arthropoda; class Arachnida; order Ixodida; family Argasidae; genus Ornithodoros; species Ornithodoros turicata. The sequence goes on from NC_088207.1 coordinate 5,354,519, forward strand.
AAAGACTCTTAAAGGGGAGAGAGAGAGAGATTATGGGTTTAATGGCACAAAAAGATTCTTAAAAGCATCTCTCAAAACATTGTTTACGGTACGTCCGGTGTAAATGCCAATTTCACTATTCTGTCGCTTCGTAATCTCTTTCGGTATACTGTAATAACCAGGCATTTCTATAGTACGGATTATAAAAAGGTAATTGTTCGGAAAAGGTCGCAAAGAAGTTTATTGCCTATATATCAAGAGCCCCGTGTTCGATACCAATTATGGGAGAGGTCACAGGAGGTTTTATATTCCCAATACATTTAATGCCATACCTAACCATCATCCAGACGTAAGGCCTTTAAACAGATAAAGCGATTTCTGTTGACATCTTTATAATTTCGGTCACTAAGTGATGTGACTATCTTTAGATTTTCTTTCTTGTTATGTTTGTATAACATTGAGTTGCTGCTGCTGACTGACTGGTGTGACCCACAAGCCTTAGAGGCTCAGGTCATCCACGTTATAAAACTGTACCTACAAGTTGAATAAATAAATGTTAATGTCAATGTTAAAATACCAAATAACAATTTTTCAGTAGTCAATAGGTGCTCACAGGGGAATACAGCATACTTTGAGGGGATTCCGACATCAAAACATACAGAAAACCTGGAAACCTCAGACGCCGAACCAGGGAAAAAACACTGCGCAGTGTCACCCTCAGGCAGTTGGTTTGCTCAGGAAGCAAATCTGGTGCTGAAGCTGAAGGGTGCTGATGTAGCTGCACCACTCATCGAGCCACAAGATTAAATCACTGATCACCTGTGAAATCATGCAAGCGGAAGAGGATTTCATACACAAATCCGTTCCGTACGCAAACACATTTCGGTGGTTTACTACAGACAACCTAGCACGAAAGGAGGAAGGTATGGCCGACCCGAAAGTGTAGACACTCAGAACAGCTCGTCCATCTACCGGGTAACAGGCTTGTTGCTTGAGACTGGTGTAACTTGCTACTAGGCTTGTAGATGCATCTCTCAGAAAAAAGGGTTCCGAGCAACGATTTTGAACCTTTTTCTCCTCGAAAACTGCTATGCACCTTTTCCGGGGGGAAAAAAGGTGCCTGGGCAGCTTCGTAGCAGCTATAACCAAAAAGAGGTGCTCTGTGCATAAAAGAAAAGGTTCTCAGCGACGACTTTGAACCATTTCCCGAGAGAAGAGGTGCCTCGGAAGCGTTAATGTCCGATTTAACCTGTAAGGGGTTCTTGATGCATGTGAAGAACCTTCACAGAATTTTCAGAAACGAACCACCCAAAAGGGGTGCCTTTATCAAAGGTTCCACATTGAGGTAACATGGCGGCTCGTTAGGGCACAGGTTACAGGTGAGCATTAATCGGTTATCTACTTTGACGTGATACGCTAGCAAGTCACACTTCGATTTTTCCGCATCTTGCGCGAAGCGAAGTAGAAACCGAAACTATACCTCAGCGAGAGAAACCTGGAAGAACGAGCGCCATCAAGAGCAACAGGCGGGCAGGCAAACAAAGGGCGGCTCTGTTCTCGGTTCGCAACTCAGGTTAGTTATATCGTTACAGCTACATACAGTTATCCATGAAACTGTTTTAATGAATGTATTGGCGTCTCGTGCAGGTTGCTTGACATGACTACCGTCAGGTCGTGGACCCGCGATCAAGTTTCGCAATGGCTGGTGCAAAACGGATTTGGCGTCCACTGTCATGTGTTTGAAGGTATGCGTCCACACCTTTCGTTTGCATACGACTGAGTGAATTTGAGAGTTTGATGTGGAATAAGTAGTGCACAGTGTCTGCGGTGTCACAGGCGTAAAATCCGATATTGTGAAATAATCGTTTCAATTTGTTAGTAGCATCGAAGCGACGTTGGTTACTTTAAGTGAGAACAAAGTTAATTCAGGTTAGTTGATAGCAGCTACAGCTCCTTCGCGTGTTGTAGGCAGTGCCGGCATTGGGCTGTGCCGTTTCGGGATTGTAAGTATATCGATTCTAACTGTGGGAGACATTCCCACCAAAACGCAACTCGACCCTGCACACTGCACTGCAGATTAGAACTGTGCTTACAGTGATTTTGTGAAATATATGCAGTTTAGGTGTAAACGCTCAATCGACCTTATTGCATTGTTGTTTCAGATTTCATTGTTTTATCTCAGTAAGGCAGAGTGTTGTTTGTGTAGGGCACGATGCGCCAGTACATTTGTAGGATTTGCTTTGTTGGCAAATTTTCTCTGATGCAGCACTTAAATCATGTCTATGTCAGACACAGCCACAGCAAAAACTTCAGAATTTCGTGCTGCTTTTCTAGCTGCAAATTTTTGTTCACAAAATATGACAGCTACCGAAAGCATATTCAAAGGAAGCATCACTCAACTACTGTATCTTCCAAAGCTTCAGTGAATAATGGGAGCAGTGAATGCCAAGAAGATGCAGACAGAGATTCTGTTGGTGATCTTGCTTGCGACAGCCACTTTCATTCAGCCCAGAGCGGTAGCCCTCTGGATGTATCACGTGCACAGGAATCTTGTAGCACTGCAAATGTCAGCCTTGCAACACATGGTGATTCGCGTGTGCCAGATGTCTCTCTTGAAAGTACCGTTAGCCAGTTACAGTGTGATATTGCCATGTTGTTGCTCACAGCACGAGAAAAGCATGTAGTGCCATCAGCTTGCCAGGAAACTGTTGTGCACCAGACACATTCCATTGTTGGAAATTTTTTCAGTAACTACACACAACTAGTACGGTCCCATCTTGTACGAGAAGGCGTTCAGATATCGGCAGAACTAGAGCGTGTTCTTAACATTAATGAATATGTCGATCTCAGCTTTAGCTCTGTCAACACTGACCACACGCTAACAGAATTTTGTCGCAAGTCTATGGGGTTAATTGAGCCTGTCGAGTACAGAGTAACTGACTCACTGGATGATCGGGTAACATATCAGTACATTCCTCTGTTAGATATGTTAAAAAGTGAACTCAGCAAAGAAGCAGTCTTTGATGCCGTGCAAAATACTTCTCCTCCCAGTAAGAGTAATTTCAGATGCTTTATTGATGGTGAGATTTTTGCTTCACACCCTCTCTTTCAAAAGGAGGGCATTGTGCTTCTTCTGAGTTTCTACACAGATGAGTTTGAGGTCACCAACCCACTAGGTTCTAAGAAGGGGAAGCAAAAACTTTGTGCATTTTATTTTACAATAGGGAACCTTCCACCAGCAATGTTGTCACATTTGGACAACATTCATTTGTGCATCTTATGTCGGTACAAAGTCGTTAAAGATTATGGATACGAAAAGATCTTGGAACCACTTGTAAGGGACTTGAGGGCTCTTGAAAATGGCATTACATTTGACATTAATGGGTCGTCACACATTGTGTACGGAACAGTTTCAACTGTCAGCATGGATAATCTTTCAGCACATGCCTTTGGAGGATTTTCTACCAACTTCAACAGTGGTAGGGTATGCATATATTGTATGGCTTCCTATCAAAATCTAAACAAAGAAAGTGAAGCCCACTACAGACTGCGCATTTCTGAGGTCCATAAGTACCATCTTGAATGCATAAAAAGGGACCCTCAACTAGCATCTGTGTACGGTGTGCACAAGGCTTGTGCATTTTCAGAGCTGCAGTTTTTTGATGTGACAAAGTGCTGCCCTCCTGATATTATGCACGATCTCCTAGAAGGTGTGTTTCCAATGCTCACTAAGTTGGTTCTTGGAAGTTTTGTTTCACGTGGAATCATCAGCATTGAATACTTAAATTCAAGAATTGCAACTTTCGAGTTTGGCTTCCGTGATCAGACAGCAAGACCAGTGGCAATGTCTCGCAGAGTGCTCATGAAACCGAGGAACTACTTGCCAGGAAAGGCCATCGAAAAGTTCTGCCTTTTCACATTCCTCCCCCTCCTGATCGGAGAAAAAGTCCCGTTCAATGACAGTATTTGGGAACTGTATCTCTTGTTTCGAGACATAGCTGATGTTTTGCTAGCACCTGTTATTCCGCGTTGCACTCTTCCCTATTTGCAGTACCAAATTTCATGCTTCGTACTTGACTTCGTGGAGTTATTTCCAGGTAGGTTCACTCCTAAGCTGCATTCCGTTATCCACTACGCTCGTCTCATACAGGAATATGGGCCTCTCCGTCACCTATGGTGCATGAGGTTCGAATCCAAACATTTTTACTTCAACAGCTCGCCAGTGTCGTGAATAACTTCAAAAATATTGCCCTGACACTTGCTAAAAGGCACCAGATGAGATACTGCCTGCGGGGCACATCTAGTGGCCCGGAACATAGTTTGGGGAGTGTGAGCATTCCTTCAAAATGCACTGAGGTTGCATTTTCAAGTTTGCATGAAGCAGTGCAGTCTAGCATTACAGCCTGCGTCGGAGACATCAGTGCAGATAGTTGGTTATTACTGCTTCAGTGATATGTGTAGCTTTTGTTGAATATAGAGTGGGCAACCTTCATGTACTTCCTGTGGTTCATGGTGAAGATATTCCTCTTTTCGTGCGTCTCCAAGCCATCACTTGCACTGATGGTGACTGGTACCTGAATGGTAAAATAGTTACTGCTGAGAAGCCTAATAGTTCCAGTGTAGTATGTTCTAATATGCTTACCAAGAGAGGATTGCCAACAATATAATATTTGTGTAAATACAGAGAACGATATAGATGGCAACACTCTGCTTTGCCTGACGGAAAGGATGGTGGAGAGATTGCTCCCCACCATAAAGTTGCAAGTGGACTTTCTCAACCTCCTTGAACAAACGAAGCAATCAAGGTAAGCAGATTTTTTATATTTTCTGTACTTATCCTTTGAAGCATTGTTAGCATCAAGTAAAAACAGGTGAAATCTTTATTCACTGATAGGCATACATAAATTGACAGCATGACTTCCTTTTTTCTTTTTGTGATCATTGGCAACACTTGCAAACTATTTCTTTGTTATTGTGGTGCTGTTACAGCTATGGACGTGACAATGAAAGCAGCATTGCCAGCAAGCACTCGTGCACTTCTAGCTCAATGTCATGCTTTTCTGAGTAAGTAAATGTCACTGTAATCGAAATTGTCAACTGTGGAGTAAAATTGTCCACACTCTCTTTTTTTACGTTAAAGTTTTTAGTACATCTTTGTTTGCCTTTCTCTTTCCATCCTACTCGTCTTATGAGTTGTGATGTACATATTCATGTACATGCTGTACAGCCTCAGTTAATTCAGTGTATCCCTTTCATACAATTAAAGTTTCTTGAATAATATCATGCAGGTATATAATATTGTCTAATTATATGTCACAAGACTTAACGTAGAACAGGCCAGATTTGTTAGGCTGCATTCCCATAGCTTTGATTTTAGCGGCAGCCACAGCAGTGCAGCTTTAGACATTTCTTTCCAGCAGAAGATATTTCTTTCTATTCTATTGTGACATGCTTGAAATAATATGTTTCATTACAATTAAGCGTTGCAGCTATGAGATGATTAGAACTAGTAATGGGTGATGTACACAAATTTTTGTAGAAAATTTTGTAATCCAGGGAAGTATTAAGTCCTTCCCTGTGTATGGGTTGCAGGTGTGAAACTGAGATGACAGATGCAGAAATGGAGTTACCAACTGGGATGTCAACTGTGGCATTAACTGCTGCGTCGACTGCAGTTGTGTAAGTCGTTATGATTCTGTTTATTATGGTCTGCATATTTTCTGCATTCATTATGGTCTGCAAGACCAAAAACACTTTTGGTCTTTGCTTGAGACCCATCAGAAGGTTTCTGTGGTGCATATAAATGCATGTTTTGCACGTTGTGGCATAATTTGCAAGACTGCAGCCTGCGTTTACGCTGTTTTGTCAATTGCGAGAGCAAAGCCTTCAGCTCCACGATTTCATATCTGTGACGCAAGTAGTTGTGTGCTTCAGAATGAATATACTTACCTTAAAAAATGCATTTGGTGTATTCCTTTCATACCGAGAACAATGAGGAACGTTGCATATATTGGATAAAATCCAGGGAACCAATAAGGAGATGTGAAGGGAAGCTGTGTGTGAGACGCTCTGTGTGTTGTCTTCTTCATGTTCCTAGTCTCGTGTTCATCACTATTGATAAGGGGCAAGAGCCGCCAATGCCTTGAACAGCGACTGTTCTTCTTGGCACGGTCCCCATCATTGGCATGGTATTTGAAGGGTTGGGGATAACGTATTAAGGTTTCATGGGTATTGTGGGTTAACAACCCGGAGGGTAGTAAAAGTCAATGTGAGAAAGCGCATGGAGATTACGTGAATGGAGGCATCATTATAAGCAGTTCACAATGAAAGTTTAATATGAATGTCTGTGGTTGTAGCCCACCACCTACTTTTGCCTGGAGTTAGGGCCAAAGTAAATAAAATAAATATTTAAAAAGAAAAACTGTACAAACAACGGGAGGACAAGTGGACAAGGGTGGATGGCCGGACAAGGAAATTTCCTCGTGCTCACCCTTGTGCACCTGTTGCCCCGTTTTGTCCCATTGTTCATAGCCTTTGTTGTTAACTTATTTTTGTAACTGGCTCCAGTGTAAGGACGCCTTCATTCACGTATTCCCCTACCGCACTATAACAAAATAGCTCATGGGCGCAGTCCATTCAGCTCTGTCATATAGGAGACTGAATGAACTTTTCCTGCCCACCGGGCCGTTAACACACAATACCAGTGAACCCTTAAGACGTCCCTAACCCATTAAGTATCAGTGATGAGCCAGTGATGAGGACGGCGAACAGTGGAAGGACAGTCTTTGTTTAAAATATTGGCACCTCTCTGTCCCGAGGCGCTTCCTTTCACATCGCATATATTGAGGATTTTTACTTCATATTTAAAAGATTTTCAATGCATATAGTTACATGCATATCTTGGGTTTTTAGTGCATAGTTATCGGTGCGCTAATTAATAGTACTTTTTTAGTTTACAAGATCATTTCGGTTCCTTGCATGCTCTTTTAGGCCTATTCCTATTGGTACCTACTACCTTGAAGATGCCGAAGGGATGGTGTATGCTGCACAGGATGCACACACCTCAGAAGTCAACCAGCAGAGCAACAAGCAAGTTGCTGCCACAAAAGACAGGGCCCCACAGAAAAAACAGTGGCCAGCAGTCTACACTTTGCCCTGCTTCCCTCCTGCAACGCAGAAGCTACTTGACGAAAAAAGCCCTCTCTTCCTCTCGCCACACAGCTCGAAATGTCGGTGTGAGCTCATTAAGGCACTGGCAGATGACATTACAGATCGTACAATGTGAGCAATGTTATCTTTGTTGTACTAATTTTCCAAACATGTGCAGATGCTCGTGGGTCATGTAGTTCAGAAATATGCTTACAAATGAGAGTGTTCATTTTTGAGAATTTCGACAGCCTGCATATCAATAAGTGCTTTAGAGCATTTCTGAACAGGTTGTATCATTGACACCCAGCAGCTCCCAAGTTCATAATTGGTTAAACAGTGTGCATTGGTTGGTGATGTATAAGTATAAACCCAGTGCTGAATGCCCAAACTATGTTCTGTGTTCCAGAACAACAAAAACTACTACGGTCAAAATTGCTAGAGACTGGCTCGTTGCTCGTCGGTGTTTTACATTCATGATGTACAGTGCTCACAACTTCCAACCAATCTCCTCTAACCGCGAGCTTGCTCCAATAAGTGCCCAACTGGTGGCGAATATCACAATCGATACCTGGTTTGGCCCACACTCTTCCGATGGGTGGCAGGATGTTGACATGCTGTTGCTTGTTGTCAACTCGGGCGGAAACAGACTCAACCGAAAATCAAAATATGTAGCGATCTTGTAGATGACCTTTCAACGTGTCTGTTTTGTCACTAATATCTTTAAGATTATTGCACACGTTTGCAATAAATTGCTGCGATAATTTGTGAAGTCCAGGCCATGAAGGCTTGACTTTTTAATAAATGACAGCGTTTCAACGTCCAACCTTAAAGAACATGGGTCAGTTTCGGTTTTGATTGCATGTTCGCCACCAGTCGGGCGCTTACCGGAGCAAGGTCATGGCAATGGGAAGTTGATTGGAAATTCCAAGCTCTGTACAAGTGCAAATGATAATGCATGTCCACTGCTGGTATGTGTGTCCTTGTTTCTTCGTCTGCACTTGCACATAAGGAGGACACCCATTTAGTACCATAGTGTATGCTTTTGACTGAATATATCTGCTGGGCTAACGTATAAGTAAAACAGTTCAGCATTTTCTGACTGAACAAAAAAAAAGTTTAGTGTCAGTTTTCAGCCTCGATGACAGTAGCTGTGACAACTTGCATTTTTACAAAATAGGTATCCAACAAGGTCGCAGTACAGGGATGTCATCACGGCATTGGTGTGCCAGTACCCATGCATTTTTAAAGGACAATGCGAACGGCTCTGTAAGTTTGACAGCATGCATGGGATGTCTGGTGTATCTTGCAGTTGTTGCCCAAGATTGATTTAAAAAAATTAAATTAAATGAAAAAATCTTTTTAGGACTTCCTGCTGATGTGTCTGAAAAACAAAATAAAAAAAGACCGCCGGCAGTTAACTTCAAATGAGGAGGTGCGGGAGCACAAAGAAAAGTTTGGGAACACAAATGGTGGGAGGAGATTGCCACAGTCAGCACAGCCACGAAATGTTCTTGAAAGAGCAAATAGAGCACCAGTGAGTTCTTAGCTATGTTGTGTTATATAGGTATAAATGCAGCAATTGAAGGGGACAAGTATGTATAGCGAAAAAGTCTTGTATCTTTCCTAGGCTGTCTCGTCGGCAGTATCTGGTGAGGATCAGGAGAGCATTAATGCACATAAAGACCGCCTTCAAGCAGAATACAAGAAGCGACTGCCAAATTATTACCTGCTTAAAGAGTACCTCGCCCTCACAGCGGAGGACAGAAATGAACTGATACAAAGGGCAACGACTGCTGAAGTTTTGGCAGAGTATCCATGTCTTCGTGACTCTAGTCTGGTGCGTTTAAGCAGTTTTACACACACATAACGGCTGTTTCACAAAGGTGCTCTGGCTAAATAATTCGTAAACATGGGGTGTTACCGAAGAACTTTTCTTTTGGTAACGGTAACGGCATTTGTTCTTACTAGGTTTTTGCCACCTCCTTATGGGAATGTCGTGTAGCGTAAGTTTCATTATGCAAGTTTTTGCGAACTGAAGTCAGAAATTTGCCAAGTAAAGGTCACTTTTTTACCCCACCAATGTGAAGAGCATGTCTAATTTACTCAAATTAATAATTGACAGGGATGTTCAGGGGCTACCCCATCAGAAAAAATAGCCGAACATCATGCTCTATGGATGTAGCGCGCAACAAATTTTTCAGCGCAATCCTTGTCAGTCCGACGAAAGGAGCTTGGAAACCCAGAGTCGTCGCGCGTTATGGTTCGGTGATACGAAAAGCATGATATTCGGCTATTTTTCCAATGGGATAACTCATGGATACTACTTTCAATTATCATGAACTTGAGTGAATTCGGCACGCTCTTCATATTGGTGGGGTAAAAAAGTGACATTTACTTGGCAAATTTCGGAGTTCAGATCGCAAATATTTACATAATTAAACTTATGATACATGGCATTCACATAAGGAGTTGGCAAAAATCTAGTACGAACAAACCAGATGATTCTAGGTGGCGTAGTTTTTTTATTATAAATTGACACGTTTTCTGGGACACCCTGTATATATATCTTTACTGATTTTAGTAAAAAGCCATGGCTTTAATTTAGAGAAAAGAGACATTCATATGGACAAATAGACTGTCTGTGCTTAATAATGTGCCTCTGTTTTTTGCTTAGGGTCTGTCATTCATTTGCTTTCCTTGTTCAGTGCCTTTTCGATGCAGCGGATAAAAAAATCCACGCTTTTATTTTTCTTGAGTAGCCATATAAACATGGGTGCTTCACAGTTATAACAATAAAAAAAAGTCGTATTCTCTTCGCTTTTATCTTTCTCCCTTCGCGTCCCTATTTGCTTTCATCGTGGGACTGAACATATTTCATTTTTCGTGCACAAGGAGCTTTCAGTAGCAAAGCTATACGGAGCATAAACTCATGTGCACCTGTAATGACTAATTTTAATGTATGTAATTTTATGTGCAGCTCATGTTTGAAGTACAACTACAGCATGGCATTACTGTTGCAGTAGGAGCGAAGCTTCCTCTAATATGCTCTCGTGTCATCGAGTGTGCTCAAAAGAAAAGAAAAATTTCAGATGTTCTTGCACTATTGCATCAAGTTGAGGAAACAAGTATGAGTGGCAGTGACATGCAGGGTGAGGTGCTAAAAGTTGCAACTCGTTCTTGTGTCACTATTTATTTTTGTGAAAATTTTCCTCCTTTTGTCACCAGACTAGCATCACCTGATGCCTATACGCTCATAATGTGTTCACAAAATAATTTAAAAGCGATGGATTAGAAGCATTTAAGAGAGATAAGATGGAGGTGAATCCGAATGTGCGATATTAAAAAAACTTGGATACTCTCGAGTATTGCTATTTGCTGATGGTACCTAAGCTGATTATATTAATATTCGATTTGGTATTTGAAATTATGAAATATTCGTACAGCCCTATTCGTTGTTATTGTCAATTCCTTGCCTTGTTAATCACAGCACAAAAGAGCTGAGAAGTTATCTCTTATTCTAAGCCTTGTCATTTTCCTTTTGCTTGGTAGTTGAGTAAAATTTGTTTTCTGTCATGCTGTTTATTGTTTTTCCTTATCTTGCACCTCCTCGTTAGCATTATATGGCCTTCGTCGCTCGTGCACCAGAAAAACCTGAATCGTCATCATGATCATTATCGTTATCATTACGAATGAGCTAGTCTGAGCCCTTTCAGTGTAATTGATGTTTTTCATTGCATTGCGTAAAGGGCCGCGTCAAGATACTCCTGGCAGCTCTTTGTCCTGGATTTGTCAGAGAAATAAAAGAAGCTGTGCAGCAGAGCACTGCGAATAACTGCGGTACCACTGAAGTCATTTCATGACAATAATCAAGGTTATGTACTTTTCCAGAAGCTCGACTACTTACGGCTGTGCTCTGCCTCCCAGCACTATTTGGAGAAAACCCGGAACTCTTAGTAGTCCTTGACAAGGTATGTAAATGTCCAGGTACCCTCTAGTTGTCTCTGCATTTGGGATAATGTCAAACCACTGGAAACCTGGTCCTTTCATTTCACCAGACTTTTATAGGTCACTTCGGCAGTTATAAGCACACATGGGCTTCGCTTTGTGTCGATTTGCTTTGGCGGTGGAGAAACCATATGTTGCCATTCCATGCTGCTGCTTTTTGTCAGTGGGGTGAAATAATGAATGCAGGTTTAATAACATGCGATTATTGATTGCAATAATTCGACCTCATTGCATTGAAACTGGTTCAGAAGCTGCCAAGAGACTGCCATGCATCTCATTTCTGGCCACAAGTTAGGTGTTCGGAAACTCATCTTGCGCAGACGTTGTGATATAAGTGCTTGTGAATGATTGTTTGCACGCTATCAACATTAATATTATGCTCGGCTGCAATGTCCTAAACTGTTATTCACCTGTTCTCGATAATGGCTTGCTCAATGTTTGTGATGCTCACTGGCATGACAGCAGTTGAATGGATGTTTCCATGTGGTTCGTCGGTCACCATATCCCATCCTACACGAGACTGTCTGCATCGCTGGTATACCCCTCCCCGCAACAACATTTGTTCTCTATACTGTGTCTGTAGTCCTAGTAAAATGTCAGCTTTTTGACATTCTCCTTCACAAGGGACTTGATTATGCATCACTGTTCCACAGCTATAGACACAGTGCTCACCGCCATGATAGCTGCTGCAAATGCCACTGACCCAACTGTACTGGAAGTCATTCAGTTTCATTTACTCACTGATTTTTGGCCAGCCAAAGTCTTGTTTAGCCTTGAATATGCATTGTAGCTTCACCAAAATTGAACTTATGACACACGTTCCTGGCATCTAATTATTTCTCCTTTTTACCCGACTTTTCAGAGCCCTATATCTCCAACGCCGACAATCGTTACAAGTGGAGGCAAGTTGAACAAACTCGTTGGTTGCACGTACTCTGTGTATATGGATGGGGAAGTTGTGTCCACTGGTCTCAGAAGCATCTCCGATGCACTTTGCTGTTGCTTTGCGGCATTTTTTGCGTTCGACGTTAAATACCCTTGCAAGTACACGTTTGAGTACATTGAACTTACATTCCTGAACTTAAAGGCAAAAAAAACCAGTGTAGTTGTGTCTAGATTTTTAGCATACATGGATGCTTTAGAAAAGTGTTGAGAACAGAGTTCTGTCTTCCTAAAGGGGCACTAATGTGTAACAATAATGTAATAATAATAATAATGTAATGCAATAATAAAGTAATAGTAATAAATAATAATAAAGTAATAATAACAATTTTGCGAGAAGACAATTTAGCATTTTAGTGCTCCTTTAAGACAAAGATAAATGCAGAACCCAAACTCAAGATTTGTCTGAAGAGGAAATACTTTTTTCAGTGTTACTACTGTACCACACCGATTTGTTCATTAGCGGGGCAGGCTCACACAAGATAGAGCGAACTTTTAATTGATTAGCTGCAATTTTTCAAGTGAGTTCAGAATGTCATTTAGCAGGGTGATTTCACGCTGAATCAGGCAGGGTGGTCCGGTCGACATCTCCAATTTTTTTCTTTCAAACATATATTAAAGCCTTGTCCCTAGGAGGCATATTGGCACTGAAAGTAGTTGAAAATAGTTGGTGGATAGTTTTTAATGAATTATCATTCAGATGTGGGCATTTCGACCAGTGCGCTCCCTAAGAAGTTTGACGCCACGTGTCTATAACTATTAAACATATTCACCTGATTTTTTTTTCACATATTGTCAGTGGTGGGTAGCATTGCACCCTAAGTTCTGAAGATTCTAAGGTTTGCCTTTAAAGAGATACAAAATCGCAAAGTTGCCTCATTTGTAAAATATGGTACGTTTTGGGAACATGTCTAGTCGTCTCCCAATTGTGATACCCAAAAGTAATCTACATTGTGTTCGTCTCGAAATGACCTTTCTTCTCACAGCAAGTACATCGTATTGTGATACGGGGAAACGCAACCAACAGTCTTTTTGTGATGGGGCCTACTGAAAATACGTAAATTCGACAGACTCATCCCATATATTCCCACTCGTGAAATCATTCATATTGATCACAAACATTCTTCATGATGACTCAAAACACTGCATAAAAAAAATTGCGTCGAAATTTGAAGTTTTAGAAATTTTAAAAAGAAAAAAGCAAATTTAAAAATTAAAAAAATTTTAAGTCGACATGAACGTTTGTAAGTAATATGAACGATTTCGCAAGTTGCAACATATGTGGGTCGAGCGCTGTCGAATTTACGCATTTTCAGTAGATCCCCTCACAAAAAGGCTGTTGGTTGTGTTTCCCCATATAACAATACCATGTACTTGCTATGACAAGAAAGGACACTTCTAGACGAACACAATGATGTAGATTACTTTGGGTTGTCACAGCTGGGAAACGACTACAGAGGTTCCCAAAACGTACTATATTTTACAAATGAGGCAACTTTGCAATTTTTTGTCTCTTTAAAGGCAAACCTTAGAATCTTCAGAGCTTAGGGTGCAATGCTACCCCCCACTGACAATATGCGAAAAAAATCTGCTGAATATGTTCAATAGTTCTGAAGACATGTGGCGTCAACCTTCTTATAGAGTGCAGTGGTCGAAATGCCTACATCTGAATGCTAATTAATTTTAAAATAACCACCAACTACTTTCAGCACCAATATGCCTCTCAAGGGCAAGGCTTTAATACAGAGGACTCCCACTAAACGAAACTCGGTTAAACGGAAATTACAGATAAACGGAACAATAGGGCCACCTTTGGTTGGTTTCCTATATATGCAATGATAAAAATCTTCAGATAATTGAAACAACCCGCTTTATGTACTTGGGGTAAATGGAACAAAGTGAGGGGTACCGAGATGCCGCCGAACCTGGAAGACTACCATTCACGTCTGCTAATTTGATTGCCAAAGTCAACGCTGTCGCCATAGCAGGCCGTGCATTGAAGGGTGATGTGGATGATGCCACATGATACCGACAGGTAATATCGGAAAGCTGGACGCGGGAAGTGGATGCGCAGTTTGCCCGACAGAACGGAAAGTTAAACCTCATTGTAGACGCTCGAGATGCGCATGAAATTTTTTCCAAGCATGTATATTTTGTAAACAAATCGAAAAGTGCAACGAGAACAGCTGTTAGTTCTTTTTTTTTCCTTGCTACCTACAGTAGTGGAAGTCGGTTATCTTGAAATAAAGTTGCATTTCATGAAATCTGTCTACTTTGCTTAAATGGAACTTCTGATAAATGGAACAATATTTCCATTCCCTTCGAGTTCCCTTTAAGAGGAATCCACTGTATATGTTTGCAAGAAAAAAATTGGAGAGGTCGACCGGACTGCCCTGCCTGATTCGGCGTGAAATCACCAAGCAGTATAATACGGAGGGAAGGAGGGAGGAATTTTGAGGTGAAAATATGCACAACTTTTTTGTTCTTAAACTCATACATCAAGTCATGTCATGTCATGCTTGCATTCCATATATATGTGTGATACATTACTATCTGTGATATGTAACGATGAGTGATATATATCTGATATGATGAGCGATATATCTGTGATACATTACAACTACATATATGGAGGAGGGAGGAATTTTGAGGTGAAAATATGCATAACTTTTTTGTTCTTAAACTCATACATCAAGTCATGTCATGTCATGCTTGCATTTCATATATATGTGTGATACATTACTATCTGTGATATGTAACGATGAGTGATATATATCTGTGATATGATGAGCGATATATCTGTGATACGTTACAACTACATATATGTCCATGTTTAAATATTTTTTCTATTTTGGTACAGGACATATCATAGAGAACTTCCGCATTCACTTCTCGTAAGCATAAAGCTCCTTCAGGTTGCGTTATGGTTTTGCCAGAATTATCACTTTATACAGTGTATTGTTGTAAGAAATATGAATGTGTGACACACTTGCTTGTCCTTGCTTTTTCAGATTTCATGTAATTTTTACATAGACAGTGCAATAAACCTTTGGTCACAAGAAACAGGTGTCCTCTGCAGTATTATGTCAAGTAGAGGCATAAATGAATTAAGAGACTATTAAATGGTGCTATTTAATAGTCTGTGAGGGGATCTTCTTGTAAGAAGCACCTTCTCAGGGTGCCACATTCCCCTGGCTGAAAGGTGAAAAACAAGAACCCTGGTTCACCAAATCTTTTTTCCTTGAATCCTTATAAGGGTTCCAGCCAAGGGTTCAAATGTGAACCTCTTAAAGTGGGTTCAAGTGAGCACCCCCAATAGGTGCTCCCTACGGACAAGTCTGAAAATCCCTACAAGGGTTCACATTGACCCCTTTTTTTCTTAGAGTGCACATTCCTAGTACGTGAAAAATATGAAACAGATAGTAATAGTGATAGAAGTCATTTTCTGCCGTATCATGTAATAATCATATATAAAATTTCAGAACTGACGTTACTTAGGCTACTGTGCAGCGACGTTATCCCTCAAAGAAGAAATCTTGTGCAGTCTTATCGCCGTTCAACGATAACACCGAAAGTCCGGCACTAATTAGTGTAATGTCCCTGCATTTGTTGCAATGCGCGGTACGTTTTCGGATGAGATAGGTTAAGCTGCGATTCACTCTATCTCTCCTTGTATTTAAAACCGGCGGCCCACTACCGGGAAGAAGTGGGTCGGTCCTTCGTCAATTTAATGCAAGATGTGGAAGGTAAACCATTCTGCAGTTATCAGTAGCCCAGTCAACACACATGGTTGACAGAATGTAAAATTCACGTTGAATATCGTTGAACGATGCGAAACGTGAATTGCGAACATCAATTTCACGCAGATTTTACGTAAAATTTCAACATGCGAATTGTAATGCAGGAATTCATCGCTGATTCAACACTCATATACCAGCAGTACAATGGAGCACGTTATGACAGCGTTGATACTTACGCCTTTAACGTAACCGAAAACGTGGAACGAACAACGTTGTTTCTGCGCAAGTTTTACTTCGCAGTGTCAGTTAACTGTCCTTATTGTTAACGAGAGAGTATGGAAAAATGTATCAGTGCTAATAAAATCTAAGGAGAATAAAACTTTACGGCAAGCATATTCTTGTGTCATTATTTCTGACTATTATGACTTATGAGGGCATTGTGCTTATTTGTGAAATATGTATTCAATAATAATTAAAAATGTGGTTGCGTTTAATTTGCATTTTCATCGCACGTAATTATACGTTGTGAGTTTGCTGTCAATTATTCCACTTTTTCAACATTGGTATACGTTGAATTAACGCGTAAACTAAGTTTCAGTTACGTGGAATATGCGTTCTGGTCGCTGTTAATTTAACCCGTTTCTGGCTGTGACATTACCAAGGTTGAATCAACGTTAGTTGTCAGCGTTGTCACATGGTTGATTTTCAACGTGTTTTCAGCGTGGAATTTGCAATGTTGTGTGTGTGTGTGTGTTGTGTTGGGTAGAAGCTTCGGAAAGGGCAGGTTCATGGCCTTCCCGCATCATTTGAGCACGCCGCATGAATAACAGGCTCTGACCCATAACCTTTAGAGCTCTGTCACTGTGAGCTTTAACAGCTTTAAAGTTCCTGGTCCTGCGGACGCTGTGGGATCCCACTTACTCTCCTGTAAGTTGCTTGGGTGTTTGCAGGGCATAATTCATCAGGAACAGTTACTCAGAGGGGAGGGCAAGCGCAGATAAAAACGGTGCTGTCATTGTAACGGCACAGTAGCATAGCAAAAAGCAGCACATGCAGCGAAATAGGTGTGCGAATCTCAGTGGCGCGCTCACTACCGGTAATAGGAATATGTCGCTAGGCTACTTTGCTTTTAAATACTACTTTGCTTTCACACCAGCCGTGAAGAACCAGATGCGACTGCTTAAAGGGGCACAAAACAGGTCGAGGAACATTCTCCAATTATTATGCCCAATGAAATAACATAGCTCACGATATCCAAATATGAAATTCTTTTGCTTCTAGCGAGCGTCTTTAACACGAAACAATGCCATTCAAAGTGCATAATCCGCGCGAGTCTCTCCTTATCCTTGGAACCGAGTCACGTCATTATATTCCAGCGTATAGCAACACCGAATTCTAGGCGCTGGAAGCGGGGGAGTTTTCGCTCTCCTAACCAATGACAGACCCCACTGAGACAAGCTGCAGCTCGCGAGGGAACCGGTTGTGGGGACATCGCGGTGACCTCGCGGAGCAATACAGCACCGGAAACATAGTGCGCACGTGAAATATAATATTGAGGGGTTTTGGTACGGTTTGAACTGGCTATCTTGGATTTGACAAGTGGGAATGTGTTTAGAGTTGACCTCACCTCTCGATATTACAACAAAATTGATGTATAGGCGTCCCACATTCTAAATGGCAGTGAATATTCAGTCGGTTTGGTGTCATTTACTTTTTTGCGACAACAAATTTTTGAAAACGTTCACCGTCGGCAACGTATCACGATACATTCAAAAACAGTGCGCCTTGTATACCTGTTTATTGCCCCTTTAAAGGTACTGTAAAGCAGTAGACAAGCATGATATGCCGGTGATGTGCTAGAGACTGGTCTTCTAAATACCATATGCGCCTGGTGTCGAACAACCCCCTGTACAGCGGGCAACAGTGAAAATTGGTATTACACACTACTACATCGGAACTTCGTTATTTTAGTAACCATATTATTAGTTTCCCTGTTTACCCCTGAAACTCCTGCTAACAGTGTTTTTTGCGAAGTAATCCAGCGCTGGCCGCTGTTCGATGGAGGCTATCCCTACTTCTCTGCTGCGCCTGCGCGCTTCTGTCCCGACGCTGTCTGGCTTCTTGAACGGCTCAGCATCTCATTTCAGTTGGCTTATCCGTTTATCCTCGGATGTGGATCGTTGTGTGGATTGCGAGGGCGGATTTTATGGTGGATTGTTATGTCGAGCCCAGTGTTATACGCATGCAATGTGGTTGCCGCCGTATGTGGCGGGAATACGGATTCATTTCGAATGCCTAGTACAGTGTTGCCCTATTTAATTTTAATTTTCTAATTAATTGCACCGTCGATTGGAATGAAACTTGCGCAGTTTTTGTCCTGACATTTGATCGGTGCTGCTTCACAGTACATTTAACCCCATCCCAAACGTGTCCCAAGTGGACGTGAACAGCCCAGGCGTTACACAAACGTTATGATTTCGGGGGCGCCGTACAGATACAGATATATATGCCGGGCAGATATATATGTGTTTGGAAATCGTAACGATGTGCTTGCTTTTCATGCATGGCATTCTGCTCAAAATTCACTTTTCGGTACCGGTTCGAACCCGAACCGTATCAATATGCCTGAACATGATGATGATTGGGAGTTTAATCGCGCATTGTTGTCAATGCGCGATTAAACTTCCAATCATCATCATCATCATCACCGAAACTGAAGAAAGGAAAACAGCCTCCCAAGTGCGTGAGGTATTTCCTCCTCGGTGTTACTGCGAACATTCAGTTGTGTTAGGCCTTTTGGCTACTTTAGGTTTCCTTCTGTCACCACCACCACCGCCTTGTAGCGAACTTCGTCATCCAGCAACCCCCAAGTTTTCATTTGCTTTGTCTTCAGATTCGGTTTCGTATTTGTTTGACAACGCGGCTCAATCCGCTGTGTAAATCGCACTTCCGATCACTCACAACTCCCATTACGTCTGAATCGTTTAGCGAACCGGTAACCGCTTAAAGTAGCACAGAAGTTATTTCTTCCTATAAAACTTAAGTAGGCCAGTATCGCAGAAATTGAATTTAAAAAACGGCGCAAAAAGCGACCGTGCGCAACGCTGGTGAAGAGCAGTACCAGCCTCTGATCTGCATGGAACCTCGCGCTGACGCTATAAGGAGAACACTCGCTCATGGGCCTAGAGAAATGTCTGCTACTCCGCTGCTACTCGGCTGTTCGGGGTTCTGATAAAGCCTTTCTCCTTGCTCGGTAATGCTTCGGCGTCTCCTTCTATCCCCAATTCTCCGGGAGAACTGGCAAAACAGGTTTACGGCGGCAAAGGGACAAGGCGCTGACCCCCACTGACCGGGGAACCAGAACGAGTTCTCGTTATACAGTCATCGGTGACGTGGCATCATACCTCCTCATCCTCGTTATAGCTAGAGTGGGGAGTTAAGGGTGAACGCGCGGAGCTATGCTTATGTGAGTTTTTTTCTGGGAAACAAATTGCACACATCAAAACCTTTCGCGCTATTCGGTATAATAACACACACTTTCATCAGATGTCTTAATCTGAATTTTTTTTTTGATGGCCCTCTGTACTCCTTTAAATTTATTTCGATTCAGTTTCGGTTCGGTTCCGGTTTCAGTTTTGGTTGCAATCCCTGATAAGAACGGAGTACGGGAAACATATTGTAGTGGCTGTGACAATTGTGTATGTGTGCGTTTTGCTATCTAGTACAATGCTATCGCATTTCATATGTGCCAAAGTGCATTTTGAATTCAGTTTTTACGCTTACGTTTTGTGTTTTACAGCTGAACTCGACCTACGTACTACCAATTCGAAGACCCTGAATGACACCTCACAGACCTCGAGCTCATCCAGCACAACGTCGACGTCGTCCAACACAACGTCGACGTCGTCCAGCACAACGTCGACGTCGTCCACCATGACGTCGACCACAACGACATCGGCGAAGCGGCCACCGCCAACAAGTGCCCGTACGTATCAGGCTTGCAATGTACTGTTGCGAGGAGACAAAGTACGCAACTGCTCAGCAGGAGAACCAGAGCTCGCGAGATTTCGATTGTCTTGCACGCGCGCTTCGGCGCTAGTAGCCCTGACGATATTGCCGCCACAGTGCTCCCCCCTAGAGAGTGACTGGTGGACGAGTGATATCTCAATAGGGTGGAGAACCAGGCAACGTGACGGGTTGTAGACGTTGGAGGAGGCGGATAAGAAGTGGGGAGGCAAACAGCGAGGACAGACAACGAGTGGATGAGTTTGTTATCGATGTAGGCTGGTTTCAGGCGCTCGGTTGTCACGATGTCCTCGTGACCATTAATGCAGCACTGGGTCGATGTGGACTGGATCGTCGAAGGACTTTGTAAGGGCCGGTGTCGGTGGCTTCCGGGTTGAGTCAGTGCGGACTAAGACAACTCCAGGTTCGGGTGTTGGTCGGCCTTGGAATAGTGTAAGGCTACTGCCAGCCTGATTGGGGCTGGCGACTCTTTGTGGCCAGCCCTTGGGCAGGCCACGTTTCCCTTGGGAGACACATGAGCTGTGTCCCCAACGTTTGTGTTGGGAGTGTTGTGTGGGGACTCAGTCTGAGTCTCAAGCAACTCTCTGAGCAACTGAAATATGTCAGTTACGTATTTTTAAGCTCTACACATATGGGAAGGAGGCTCAACTCTTGCGGACCGCGTATAGTTCCTCAACACTGCTTCAACACTGCGAGCACGAATGAGATTGGCACCCCTGGCGTATAGCCAACGTAAATACGTGCTACCTATATCTACATGGTAAAGTCAACGTCTCTTTTATGTTGACAATCGACCATTGACCAGGTACAATTTCCACATTGATTAAGAGCTAGAATGCTGTATACAACGTGGTTCAACATCAGACAACATTCTCTGTTGACTACGAAGTTTTGTAAGAGAATTATCTATGTAACCTTGCACCAAATTAACGCAACCGGGGAAGCGTCGTGAAAAATCGGGTATGTCTGCTTCGCCTGAGGTGTCTAACAAAGTCTTTAAGCTGTAAGCCTTATTGTTTGTGCAGGCAAGCCTGAACAAAAAGACACTTGTGCTGCGGCTGGGAATGACGGTCACATGTGCTTGACACTGGATGAGGATGCTGGATGACCTGGGCAACCTCTTCCAGGGGACATGCCCACGGTTGTCTCTAATCATTGTGCTTCCGTTTCAGATTATTAGAGTTATCGTTGAGGACATCCGATTGGGTTAGTGCTAATATCTCATCCAGATGCGAAAGGCGTTCTTGCGTGGGAAATACTATCCCGTTCCCCAATGTCCTGCGACTGGACTTGCTTCGTGCCACAAGACACATTGGAAGTGCCAGGCAGTCATTATTACTGCGCGAATTGTACAACACAAGAGGTCCCTGAAACAAAACGAGTGAAGAAACGTGGCCTACGCTTGCGATGTCCTCTCCCTTTTCTTCAAGTGCGTCCTTCAAAAAAAAAAAGAATATTCTCGTAATAACAGACGTTGGATTTGCATTATGCGCCACGGCTCTCGCATCCCTATAGAACGTAGCGCTAGAATCAGTCAGCTTCCACACAAAAACCATGACTTATTTCATTACTCTGCATCTTTAACCCGGAATCTTGCATGAAGAAACCTCCATCAAGGCAGAATCACATGAAACGCTCCGTGAGAACGGCGCGCAGGATATGCGAAGCTTCAATTAGAGGTGTGCGCCGTGGGCATTTTTTTTGGCGGCGGCGTAGAGCACGTTGAAGGTCCGGCGGCGGCGGCGTCACGCCGATGCTGTCATATCGGCGTGCGCCCCGTGGGCTGTCAATATGTTCTCTTCTCCAACGGGGACGCACCTCAGAGCGGGGGTATTGTCTCCATCATAGACACCGCGACGGTGGCAGTATTTACTGTACGTTGCACAAAACAAGTGCGTCAGCACTGGATAGTATTATGAAAGAAAACCAAACACACAAAGGAACATTAGGAGAAGTAAAGCCCTCCAAGAAGGTCGTCGCCCAAGAACTTCGACAGGCGCGTTAAGCGCTGGAGAAAACAACATCGCTAGATAATCAGAACGACGAGCCATCCCTTTAATGGCAACTACACGTAACAGTTATAGCGAGTGCTGAACGTTCACAGGACGGTGACGCGTGAAAGCTCTGTCCACTGATCCAGTGGCCCTTTTTGGGAAACCATATAAATATGCGAACGTGAGCAAACGATATGACAAAAGGCGCACCCGCCACGTTATTGAACAGTAATTTTGCAGAGGCTGTAGTTATCATGAATAAATACTATAAAATCATTTAATTTCGCAGCCCTAAATTTTCGCGAATCGAGTAGGGATATATTCGCAACAACTAAATTTCGCGCGCTCCTCGAGTTCCTCGAATTTTCTCGATTCGCAAAATTCGCGAAAATTAAGGTCTCGCGAAATTAAAGGGTTTTACAGTACAAAACTTGTCCAGAAGGAGTGGGTAGAGTCTACCATGCTTCGCGCGCATTATAAGCCCCACAATTCCGCGATTGAAAACACCCTCTCTGACTGTGTGCTTTTCGCCGGCACACACAAAATGCACTATTTGCTACGCACTTTTCGAGCGCAGAAGGAGCGACGGGCAATCCACGTGAGAGGACCAAGTGCTTTGGAGCGATCGAGCTGATTGGTGTAGGCGCTAATCTGTTGGGCAGATAAGGCGAAGGTCGCGTCATTTCTGCGCTCGGAAATTGCGTACTTCTTGTTTCGGCTCATTTGCATAGCGGCATTCAGCGTCGGATATTTCAACACACGTGCGTGTTTAAGAATTTCTTAAACAGGGAATGGCTTTCAACGATGAATATCTTCCGTTCTGCTATCCCGTTTTTACGCGAAATCCCTTAATTAAAGAATTAATGAATTTGAGGTAATTAATGATCTTATAATTACATACTTTCTTCGAGATAATATTCGCCTGATCAACTCAAAAGCGGCATGTATTTCGTTCCGTTATTTTTTAAACAAAAATTCTGTGACGAACAAAAAACAAAACACCCTGTATATGGATAATGACCAAACAACCTGCAAGAATTGAATGACAAGTTTTCCTGCAGTTGTGCCTCCAGGGTCGACTATGAAACGAAACTCTAAAGCATAAACAGCATATCAGGAGATGACATTGTTACTGCTAAAAACACCACAAATGAAGCCTGGAACCTAGGATGAAAGAAAAACAAACAAAATATTAGGAATGTGAGATATTCGTTTATAGAATGTGGACCAAAATGGGCACATTACACAGCCGCGCCGATTTTTCAACATCGGCGGCGGCGGCGCGCCGACAGTTTTTGTACGGCGGCGACGGCGAGGGCCCGACCTCCGGCGGCGGCGCTTCGGCGCGGCGCTTCGGCGCGGCGGCGCACACCTCTAGCTTCAATACCCAGGGCGAACAGGGTTGCCAAGTGCCAAGCTGGCCTCCCGCCAAAACCGATTCAGAAAATAGCCCAAATATAGCCAACTCACGCCAACGCATAAAAGAAAAAAAAAAGAAGCCAAAATACCCAAAAGTGTTTTCGTTACTCTGTTCACAAAACCGGGAGAATATACAGCATAAGATTGGGGGAAGCATGCAACTTCTCCTGGATTATGGATACATAAGTCCGCAAACTTGTTCAGGTAGGATTCGGATGCAATTTTCAGCAACGTCCCATGCCGCGGATTAATACGAGACGAAACGTCTCGTATTAAATATTGTTATTCTATGCTGTGTTAAGTCGCTAGTAAATGTTTTCTTCCGATGTTCAACGACTCCATGCCCGAGGCAACGTGATATCAAGTACAGATCCCATATACAAGCGGCAGCTTTGCGCAAAGGTGCTCCCATGCTCGCCATATTGCGAGTTGCTAACGTGAATCTGGGAATCTGTCCTTGAAGCAACTTGGAGCAACCGTTTATATGCGCGCCGTAGTTACTAAACTGTGTTACTAAACAGACCTCTAAACCGAAACAAATTAATTACAGCAACAAATCTCTAGCAGCAATCTCTAAAAGTTGAGTGCCCCCTACTCATTCAGACTACGCGCAGCCACGTAAAAAAGTCTTCGCGAAACATTTATCCCGGGGTTTTGTTACAATGAACGAACGATGAACGAACGAACATTTGCTGCTTGTCTTCTAGCCGGTAAAGAGCGACGCGACGTCACAAACCCTGCATGGTACGTATGCTCGTTTGCTTCATGTCTACCACCAAACCATGGAACTATGCGTGACAAACTGTTCGAGATTATCTGCTTCAAACATACGACACGGAAGAATCCGCCGTTCTCCATGGTCGTTCTCCGTGCTTCTTGCGTACTGCATGGATTGGTCCTGTTGCTAGCTAATGCAGACTGAGAAATAACTCGCGCCTTGTCTGCACAGAGGGCACCCCTTCCACTTACGCTCCAACATGCTCTTTCACTCTTAAAAATGAACTTCAATGGACCTAAAAGTAAGGAGAAATGGGCTACCATGTTGGGGAAGAAGCCCCACATAATTTACGCTGGCGAAATACGTCCATCTCTTGGCGTTATGACGACGGAAATATGTCGGCAAGCGGCAAAACGACCTGTAAAAAAAGTCACATGACCTCAAAGTGCTTTGGTGCAAAGTGGGTTTGCGTCAAACCCTGTGGTTACGCCCATTGGCCGTGTTGCACCTTGACGCAACTGGGCCTCGTTCATGCCCACACTACTTCGTTTGTCGATCTCTTCCGCAAACTGACTATGCCAAAGCCGTTCCGCAAATTATTGTGATTTTGGTACCATCTTTGTCGTAAACATGTAACGTGCAACACGTGCAAACATGGTGGCGACGGCGGCATGTAGTATCTCGGCGGCCGCGCTTTACGAAATAGCCGCACAGCGGCGACCTATCTTCCTTTGTTATACCTTGATTCGACCGTTATTGGCAATTACTTCGGTATACCTCCAAGATAAACTGGCACAGTTACAGTGAAGTCCTCTAAGGCCGTAACATGTTGAACATGAGAGAACTGATGTTCAAGAATTCAGAACTGAATTCAAGCGGCTCATTCATGGCGGACGGTGTGACACAGATGTTGTTCTACTTACGACGCATGCTCTGTTTTTCATAAGCTTACAAGTACACGTTTGTGTGCCGGCTTGTGTAGTGCCACATACCGCTTCAATGTACACTGACCGCAACACTTTTCTTTCAGCCAAATACGTGGACGCCGAAACTACAACAAATGATGGCGGTATGGTGAACGCCGGAATCAGGAAAGGACAAAGGGGTTATGCCAAGAGGGTGCCATTTCCGAAACACGGTAGGCGAAATTAGCGAGGTTTCTATTACAAGCGACAGCCAAGGCCGTGGAAACATTCGTTGGCAAATTCTGAAGATACTGTTAATAAGACAGCGGCGGGGCGGAGGCCAAGTCCCTAACCTCCGTGGCTTCAGCTAGCGCCAGGACCAGGGTAGAGTTGAGTGTATGGCGATGCCTCCGACGGCAAACTGTGCTTCCGCTTGACGGCAGGGACGTGAGGAATAGAAAAAAGAAAGTCCGCCGTGGAAGGGGCATGATGAGTTGTTGACGCAGGGACGTGTTGCAGCGACGGTTGAGGAAAAGTTAGGGAAGCAGTGTCTTTGAGCGTACCGGGCATGCGGCAGTAGGCAGCCGCTCAACGTCGATTAACTCTTGAAATGTCGGGTCTGATCACGTTCAGGTCGACTCAGAACGCCTTCATCATTTAGCCTATGATTGCGCAAGTTTACAGCGCGCCGAGCGATTGCGGCTGACATATTCGGCTTTCTCTTTTCAATGCCTAAGGAATCGTGCTCGTAAAAAGCAACAACTGCCGGCTCCAACGAGTATGGAGGAGGCTGAACTACAAAAGGTAATTTTCTCCTGCAGGCAAGCTTTGCGCCAAGATTGCGTGAATGAACTCATGTTTGCTTCCTTCATTATAAAGCACACTATATTAGTGCATGTTGCTCTTCAGACAGGACAACCAATCCAGGATTTCTCTGTTCCATTCACGCCAGTCATATATTAGAAACTGGTAACTTATGTGCTGAGATCGTGTTGTTGAAGCCAGGTGTGCTTTGTTGCATTATGAAGCACATTGTAGTAGCACACTTTGCATTTCAGGTAGAAGAACCACTCCAGGGTGTCCTTCCTCCGCCCACGCCAGCCAGATTATATGAATATATATATACGAGGGGGGACCCAAAAGAAACCGGAATTGACCTCAGGAGGGTGCATTTCTTGTAGTACAGGATTCCACCACTAGCTGAGAGTTTTACGAACTGTTTTGCATCAGTACACCAGATGGCGTTGTTGTGCGACGCTGCATTCGGCTTCAGTGAATCCTATTTCTAGACCACTTCAACGCGTTGGCCTATTTCGTGATGGCTGATTTGCACGAACAACGTGCGGCAGTGCAATTCTGTTTCCTGTTGGGCAAAAACGTATCAGGAAACGGCAGTTATGCTACAGACGGCTTACAAGGAGGCTGCTTTGAGCAAAACACAAGTGTACGAATGAGTTTCTCAAGTTAAACAAGGCGAAATGTCGATTGACGATCAACATCGTTCTGGACGGCCTTTGATCAGCCGTACTGAGGAAAATGTCACCAGAATTCGTCAAGCCGTCTTGCAAGACCGCCGTCAGACCGTTGATGAGCTTGTGGGGTTAACAGGGATGTCATGGAGCTCATGTGAGCGTATTTTATCGAACGATTTGCACATGAAACGAGTTGCAGCGAAATTTGTGCCACGACTGCTCACGCCCGAACAAACAGAGAATCGCATGGCTGCATGCCATGCTTTGAAGGACCAGTTGGAGACGGACCCCATCTTGCTTTCTAAAATCATAACCGGAGACGAATCTTCGTGCTACGGTTGCGACCCCGAATCGAAACAGCAGTCTACCCAATGGAAAACAGACAGTTCCCCACGACCCAAGGAAGCATGACAAGTGAAGTCGCACGACAAGACAATGGTGATGTGGTACTTTGATGTGAGGCGGCTTTTGCACTCCGAATTTGTTCCGCAGGGTCAAACAGTGAACCGCGCTGGTGTTCAGCAGTTTCTGACCAAAAATGGCATGACACCTGTGCCCAATCTTCCTGCTCACCTGATCTCGCCCCCTGCGACTTTTTTCTCTTCCCTCAAATGAAGAGAGTCCTTAAAGGGAAATGTTTTGCCGATGTCGAGGAAGTGAAACAGAAAACGGCACAAGCACTAAAAAGCATCAACGCCGACGAGTTCCAAAAGTGTTTTGAGCAGTGGAAAAAACGTCTGGACAGGTGCATTGCAACAAAGGGAGATTACTTTGAAGGTGTTTGAAATTAGAGCGTACAACAATAAAAACACGTTTTTTTAGAAAATAATTCCGGTTTCTTTTGGGTCCCCCCTCGTATATATATGCATTGAAACAAATGGATATTTTGTGTGAAAACGCTGTGTCTCTGTGTCTGTGCAAATGCTATGTCTTTGAATATTGATATGGAAAGCGGACGTCCGTGTTATGCTGTCCGTACAGCAGGTGCCAGGGGCCGTCGTTAACTCGTTAGACTTTTTCGTCCTACCGCTGTGTGTGGGAAATAAAAGTACAGTCATATCTCGCTTTATTCTCTCACTCTTCGAACACTCTTTATTCGGGCTAAACTACCGGGGACGAAAGTGCTACCGTTCATTTTTGTATCGGTTATCTGGAATTCGTTATCGGTATCCGGACAGCAAGTATGGGGACCAGTCTTCCAGAACCTAGGCATTTCTGATTCGTTTATCTGGAAAAGTGTCAACGTCCTCTGTCCCCGGTATGCGCTGTGTTTACATCGTTCCGGAAAAGGGTCACATCTCACTGCATGATTCTGCACTGCTTGACTCCCCTTTTTTTCAGGGGCGCTCCCTTTTCTTGTCTGCGGGCACACGATGGTAGACGATAAGCGCAACAGAGAGGGAGAGAGAGATCATGCGTTTAATGGCACAAGATAAGCGCAACAGGTGCCCTGTATCCACTAAAGCACCTCAGTCTTCATACAGGAGCCTTAGTATCCACCGGGAGCAAGAAATCTACACGTGAACCTATGTCAATGTTGAGGCCGCCCGAAAGCACCGCTGGTCTTTTGGCCTCTGCCGAAGACATTTGAAAAAACACAGAAACGTGTGCGCGCACCAACATTCTGATACATCGCCTTTCTTTGAGCAGCAGGGTGACGCAACGGGTACCGTGGCAGTGAACAAAATTCAAAGTTCAAGCAGCTCACTCCACATTTAGGAACGATCTTTTCCTTGTTTCCTTTCCTGGAGGCCTCCCAAATTTTGGGGGTTTCATTGGGAGTTTCCTGGGTTCGGTTATCAGGAAATTCCACATCCGGACGAAAAGGGGCGACACCCGAGGTGTCCGGATATATATATATATATATATATATATAGGTTGAGGTAAAAGGATTATGAAACGGCCACGAAGTTTTACAGAAGTTCAAAAAAAGACGCGGAAACAGATTTTATTACATAGGGAGACGTTAAAAAGTAAAATGGGCAAGGGGTCGACGTTTCGACAGTGGCACTGTCTTTTGACCTGACGAAGATAGTGATAACCTAGTGTTTGTAACTTCCCTAAAATCTGTTTTCCGCGTCTTTTTTGAACTTCTATATATATATATATATATATTATATATATAAATATTTCAGTAAACACATTCGCAATTCGATTTGCATAGGTTGTAAGCAAATTAGGAGACGCCTCTCTGGTTCTGTGCACATTTTGGAAGGATTACGAATCGCATTGGAATGTTGGTATGTCGGAGAAGCAAGCTACCACTATATGTACTATGTAGTTGCCAAAATACGTGAAGTATGACGAGGACAAATATGTGCCGCAAACAATATAAACGATTCGAGCAGATATATGTGTGCCATCAAACAGGAAATTGAAAATGTTATTTTGGTGAACAATAGATGCGTATGTTATATATTATGAGCTATGTGTTACTACCCTTATTTATTTTTGCGCCATCAGACTGTCGCTCCTTGCTACGTCTAATAATCTTCCAACCAGTGTGCATTTACAGGCTTACATCCTCATGCTTACTCTCCGTGACCCTGCCCAGTGTGCCATCCTAGTGTGTTGCATTCTGCGTTGTTTGTCGTTGTTTGGCGGCACTGTGCTCCTTCCCCCTCTCCAGTTAGAGATGAAGGAAATACGCGTCTTCTAAGAAGCACAACGAACAAAATAAAGAAAAAATGGCGTTCCTTCACGAATTTTTTGCGGGCGATCTATCGAACGGATTTTTGTTCTGAAAACGGCTACGATATCAGGTGACCGAAAGGAACAGATGTTCTCATTGGGACAAGTTTGTAGCTTTTATAATTAAAAAGTTAATTAATGAAAGTTAATTAAGACATTGCCTTTGGACTTTGCTAATGCCCTGCTAGGGAGTGCCCTTCAGCATATGCTATATTGCAATTGACAATCTTGGAAAAAGTGTTATATATATTTTTAAAAAATCTGTTCACACTTAGCGTGGACACCCTGTATATGCTTGTATGAAGCCCATCCCTTCTTTTGTGCCCTTGTGGCTCTGAGGATATCCAAAATAAACGGAATAAATATATAAAGTAGAATATACACCGCTCGCGCATTCCGCACTGTTCGCGCGCGCGATTGCAATGCCGGTTGCACCCTCACCTTGCTAACTGTCTACTGCATTTGCAGAATCATCATGGAGTCGGAGAAGCATGTTAGAGGAAGCCATCAGCGACACCCATGTGCCACTATGCGGTGTCCTGAAGCAGGAAGCAGCTGGAGTTTGCGCCTGGATGCCATAGCAAACGTCCTGAGTGTGAGTTGTAATTACAACACCAAGTGCCCGTTAACGACTATTGACAATATGCGATGTCCAATGAACACTATATTCATAGTCAACACCAGCTTAGAATCCCTCACAACACGCGAAGGATAGCAGACGCATAATCGTGTGTCAGTCGTGTGTCGTATCGTGTAGATTACCTCGTGAAAGAAACCACGGCACTCATGGAGGACGGCCTTTTCTTGCCGCCACTGTAGTGATTTTTCAACTCATATTCACCGCACGGGTCTCTTTGATCTGTTAAGAAGGAATCCGAAAGATGAAGATCCAGATTATCGAGGGATCTGAATTGGGATCGTGGACAACGAGCTCCGGTTTGCGCCAGGACTCGCATACGACATTCGATTACTCCTACAGCAATCCCCTCCACGAGGAACTAGAGGTTAAGCTTGACGTCCTCATTACGAAAGCGGCAGTTCTGGCATACTTCAATCGAGAAATGTCTGATTATCTGTGAGGCAGGTGAAATCTGATGACAAAGAATGCGACCACTACCTTGAAGTCATCGCTACGGCTAAATTCGCGGTTCAGCTCTGCCTCAATGAACCACGAGAAGACCTGTCTACCCAATCTACACGAAGACTAACCGGACAAGGGTCTAGACATTAACGAGAACTATTCCGCTGCAGCAGATATCCTGAAAAACAGGGAACAGGGAAAGGTTGGTTTCTGAACATCTTATCCACTTGCTCGAGTTCCCAATGATTTGATCTGCTGACGACATGGGAAAACTCAGGCAGTTGTATGATACGCTGAACATACGGATGCGGAAGAGTTTGGGTGTACCAGAGGGCTCGTACGCTCTTGTCGTTAAGACAAGCTGCTGAAGGCTCAACCTCGAGCTTGAAGTCAAGCGCACCGCAGCCAGAAGGGCACAGCATTCCGTCGTCAGCTAGCAGGAACTTCACCTGTTCTCCTGTTGGCTTCTCCAAGAAGAGATCTAGTTTCAGGGAACACCTGCTTGGTCAGAATGGAAAGGACACTAGGCATCCGCAGGAATCCTTGGCACGAACCCCTTCAGCAGTCACCTTATCTATCGGTACAAACAGAACGACTAGCTTCATTTTATGTGGATCGAACGAGCACTCAGTAGAGACGTGCTCCGCAGGGTCAGCACCTCCGATGTGGAAAGAAATACTATGTAGCAAGGATGTGCAGATCGTCGTCCAGATTCACCTGTGGCACCTGCGGAAAGAAGCGCTCGCAGTAACTCTCTGTCAGCCAAATATATCTTGCAGATGACCCGGGTAAGGCGTTACCCGACAGATCTATCTTCAACTTCGTCCAGGCGGACTATCACTGGGAGATAGTTACTGGACGGACTAAGAGGCTCAATGACAGGCTTACTGCTGGATGCGGGGACCTCGCAGGACTCATTCCCACGCAGGTTATACACGTTTGCACGGAGGACATCACTTTTTGCACACGGTTACAACAATGCTGGGCTCAGCGATATACCGTGCGCCTTCCCTGGAAATCTGGAGCACCTGATCTCGGGATCGACCAAACCCTCGCAAGACGTCCGACGTCCGCCTCGACCCAAACCCTTTGGAATGACCTGGCTCTTCTGAAGGTGATAGGCAATATTTGAAGAACGATCATACCGAAGTAGTATCCAGAGAGGAAGCTAACGTGCAGTTGTATCGTGATATCGCGTAATTTATCGCAAAAGAGAACTGACAAAGGTTTCCATTGTTCGCATTTCTTCCAAGGAGCCTGGTCCGAATCTAAACCACGCGAAGGTTGATTTTTGCTGGCCTTTCACATATGGAAGAATGCATTGACGGGCTTCCGATTTCCGTGGTGTGAGACCACACCCACCTCAGTGGTAGTCTACGTGCCATACAGATATGGCGCATGACACGTGTACCCGTTGCTGAAGGTACGGCACTTCCTTCAAACCAGACAGCCATGCAAGACCACCAACCCCGACACCCTTGCATATTCTGTTTCCTCCCTATTAGACTTTCTCTAAACATCAAATTGTTCCAAGCGCAGTGTTCTCCAGTGTGACAGCGAAGATACTCTTTCAACAGCTATACGTTGATTGTTTCGGATGGGACGAACCACTAGAGAGAACATGCTTCTAGGTGGACCACGTGGACCTCACGCTGCAGCAAGCGTGAAATTCGTATTCTCAAACGCTTGTGTAGCTGCTTTGAAGAAGTAAGCACCACCTCGTCTGGAGTTGTTGGAGGCGCTTCTGGAACCACGTCTCTCTCACTCTCTCTCGAAGGCTTGGCGGCTGAGGCCTTCATGATTATGCTTTGCTGGACAAAGAGGGGACACTTTCCTAACAAACCGAGTGAGCGAAGTTCGTGGAAATATCAATTCTATACAATGGGATGACTGTCCTGGAGCAGAAAACCTGGCAGACAGTCTGTCTGTCTGTCTAGCACGGTGGAATCCCTGGAAGCTGAAGAATGACAACCTGAAGCAGCACAGCTTTAAACGACTGGAACGGGATGTTTGGTCCCACACTGTTCCGTATTGGATGACTAGAGCAGCCAACATCGTGCTTTGGAAGTCACCGTGAGCACTACGATTACGCGCCCAATGCACAACAACCAACTTCTCGCACAGGTCGGAACCTTTCAGCTCAAGAGCCACTGGTGAGCCGAGATATACTGTATTGAGGGGGTACAATAGGGTACAATTGCACGGGGTACGTGAGGAAGAAGGTGTACTTTATCTGGGAACTACTGGTGTTCGATTCAGACACATACAGGAGGAGACGAAGTAAGTAATTCTTCCGAGCAAGCATGGGTTCACCTGGCTTCTTGCATTGAGCATCCATATCGCACAGCTTCACACTGGAGTTCTACGCTAGCTCAGCTATGAGAAACCCACTGGGTTATATGGGTCGACAAACAGTCACGTGTGATGTATACATGCGTCACGGATGTGTCGCAGGTAAAGCTGTAAGCCCTGTGAACAGCCCTTCCTCAGGACTGTCTGCTGCATGCCGATCCCTCTGAAGTGGCGTAGACTTTGCGGTACCGTTAGGTGACCACGGCAAAGTCGACACGATTTCGAAAGGCCATACATCTCGAACTAGCGGCTTCTATCATCCCTGATAGTATCCTACAGGCGTTCTGAGGGTAATGTATTTGGACCATTTAGCGGACTTCGCAGTAGGGGAGACTTCAAGCCCTCAGATCAGATGCAAGTTTATTGTAGGCAGAGCGGATTCTGGGAGAAGCTTGACGGATCAGAAAAGACGGAATCGAGCTTACTAAGTCAGTAAAGACGGAAGACAGCAGGGAGGAATCTGTAAAGACGAAACGAAGACACGTGGTGCTAGATATGTGCTTGCGTTGCATTTGTCCAACCGTGCGTGATTTTTCTGGGGTCGTGCTGTACACTGGCAGGTGGTGGGCTTCGAATCTTACCACCAGCATGGCTGTCTCAGGTTATTCCAGAGTTTTCCGGCAGACCGGCACAGTTTCCCTGATGTCGGCTCAGGACGCATACTAAGCCCCCTGTACCAGCACTGTCCTGTTCTATTGCTTCACTGTGCTAAAACTGCTCGGTTGGCACGCAAAGAGCAGTGTCGGCCAGTCTTGCGCTGCGATGATCGCAGTTCATGATCACCATGTGCATCAGTCCTGTTGCATTGGACAACACATCAGTTGTATACATCAGTCAGCGTTGAAGTCCTTCAAGCTTGCTTCCTAATCACTTCTATTTGGATGACCTCATGGCTGGTGCGCATTTCTCGGTGGCCAAGCATCTCAGTTCTACCTGAATTTGGACGTATCCCGCAGTCGCTCCGAGCTCCAGACTCGCCTTGGACAACTTATGGTCACAATAGCATCATGAGTATATTGTGGAGCTCTATTCAGTGCACTGCTTAGTGCCGTGCTGCTGTCGTCGTAGGCTCCTGACTCACCTCTCTCTAGCCCACGCATCTGGCCTCTCGCTCGTGTAGTGAACCTCGTCCCCTGACGAGATGGACTAGCTTGAGCGTGTAGGTCAGGTTATCCGATGGAACTGTCGACCCATGCAACATGTCCACAAAGTGGTCCTCTAGTGGCCTGGAGTGGAGTCTGGCCTGGGGTATGTTGGGAAACCGAGGGATCTAGGATGAGGCGGCCTCGACATCATCCGTGTGACTGCATGCGATATGCCCTTTTCATTCTACTCATCTTCACCGCAATAAATAGTCTCTTCGACTTTGGCTTGGGGTTCCTCTTTACTGACAGAGCTTATTTCAACCTTACTCAAACGCAAACTGCACAAAATGGAAATGCCACAGATAAGCATACGCACTTGGACAAATTTTCCAAAGTTGCCACCGGGACTGGGCGTGTTTTTGGGTGTGTTCCTTTAACCGACCCAAGTAACCCTTGGTTAATGTAGTGACTTACGAGGGTAAGCGTTGCCAGACTAGAGGAGCACAATATTTGCCCAACGAGGATTATTCGTCGAAGATACTCATGAAGGTGATGGTGCGTTAAGCGTGAACCGCATGGCCCGAAAAGCGTCCGAATTCTTTCCGAACCGAATTCGGGACCGAACTTTTTTCGGAGAACAGAATTCCGTGCCGAATTCGGCGCGATCTGGCCAAGCCAGATTTCTCCTCCGAAATGGGAAGTGACGCCAACCGAAAAAGTAGAAGCATCCAATGGCTACCCAGCTGAAAGGAGAACCATAGCAACGATGACGTAGCAATGGGGTTGACTGTTGCGGTGTGTGCGACTTCTACCCCTATGAATACAGGGATTATCTCATTGACCTGGATGGTTGAAAGGTGATGTTCCCCAAGGTCAGAAGTCTTCGGCCGAAATTAGGGGTGCATTTCGGTAGCATGCGGTGATGCACACAAAAAAGTTCGGTCCCGATTTCGGTTCGGCCAATTTTCGGACAGTTTTCCGTGCCATGCGGTTCACCCTTTAGAGAAAGTAAAGGCTTACAGCAACAAAGTTCAGCATTTGAACCTAACAAGCTTCAGCCTTCACAGAGGCGGGAGAAATGCGATGGGTGTACTGGGGTTGTGGAGATGAGCCCGTTGCTTCATGCCTTGGATTGTCTTGGCATTCTACCCAGATATCCAGAGATCCAATTGCCGTATCATTAAAAATGTACCTTTCCGCGTCTGCATTTGCTTCGTCTGTTTTTCGTGTTTGTTTGCGAAGTAGCCTTCATAAAAGATACCGCTCAAGAGTTACTTTGTTCGCGATCTAGCCGCATATTCAATATGGGAGCTTCGGATCAGTCTGCTCCTGTATGCGCTGCGGATCGTGTTCAGAATTATGAAGAGATTGAAGTAGTAGATCTTTACTAGGTTACTGTAGGAGTGGTTTTTTTCGCGCGGAATTGTTTTCCGCGCATTCCTCCAAAATCGCGAATTTAAGCTCCCGCGAATAAGTCTGGCCGTATCAGGGGGAAAATCGTGCAGCGCTAGACGCTATACCGTTATGGTTGTGGCCCTTTGTTTAATCCCAGGCCATCCTTGTGTTCTACTTCATGTGCCTCTGATTTCACATAGTCGCGTCGTTGAAGTGTCACTCTTACATATCGAAAAGGAATAGGGACTATATAATAGGGGAATATAATATTCCAGTTGCAATTTATTTTGTTTGTTGTGCATATGAATCTCTGCATGTAGCGATCAGAAGTGTTTCGCCACTGGATGCCTCTAGATGAATTACGTATGCTATAGCCATATGTTGCGACGACAGTTTCCGTTCTGCACTGATAAGAGCTGATTTTTGGCACCATTTGTTGTGTGGCAGGGCGCCATTCCCGCTAGCCAAAACTTGTGTATGGCGGGTATGAAAAGGTAACCTCCATTTTTAGGTGATCTGTGTGTGCAGAGGGTATTGCCGATAGGTTACAGCGTGAGTTCTGCAGTGGAGGGTATGAATTTTTACCATTTAGTAAAGGTAAAAAAAAGTGTCACGATCATCTCTGCTCTAAGCGAGAGAAGTATGCCCATAAGCAACAAAGAGAGGGTGAGGAGACTAAATGGACCTTCTCCGAACAATGTTGCACAATGACTGTGTACCCTGTGATGTTATACATAGCGATTTATTCCACGGTACCTCCCAGTCACATAGGAAAATGTGAGTCACGTGGTTTGCAATGACATGCCAGCTTTACAGCCGTACTATTCCTTGCTGCACAAGGAATTCTCTGTCAATACAAGTGCAGCGGCAACGTATTTAGCGCAGAGGAAGCCTGACTCGGCCCCGTGCATATCACTATGTGAATAAAAGGAAGCATTGAGTTCTGCGTCGCATACCCACGGGAACGAAGGAAGATGTACACTCCTAATGATAGGACACTCTTTCAGGTTGCGCAGAGGGGACTAAAAGTTTCTGATGGTCCTGCACTATAGGTGTCCTCACAGAAGAGGGTGCATCTGGAAGTAGCAAGGTCATCCTCAACGTGCTTATGAAGCTGAGCTTATGAGCATTATAGGCGGTGCGCAACACGACAGGCGCTCCGCCGTGCGGTTGACAACTGCAAACATGCTGGGAAGTCTGGATGCTTATCGCCACACGTAATGATATGCTGGAAATGATTTCTGTGGAGATGAGCACCGTTCGAGCACCCGACGCCTCCGAACTGCGCCCACTAACAAAAGCCGCCCTTAACATGAATGGCATCTGCGACGTATAATCGCTGTTGTGAAGGATGTAGAATTTGACATTTCGGGTTTGAAATTTCGGGTTAACCACTTTGAAAGATGCGCGCTGCCAAGCTTGGTAAAACACAATGGAGGATTCTTTTGGATGTTGACATATTCCTCAAGCAAGCCCGCATCGAGTATGCGCAAGACATGCTGCTTGACTAGCTATTTGACAAAAAAAAATAAAAAAATCGTCAAATCTACACTCTCGTTTGAAAAAGGGAGTAGGAGGCGGCAGATCAGGGCAGATAACGATATCATTTGAGATGATGGTTGGCAAGCAGCGTGCTATGCGGCGCAGCGTTTTTAACGAGAAGGTCGGCACGCGTGACTCGAAGGTAAGCATTGCACTTCTTAGTTCACCTTGTAGCAAGTCATTTTTGACATACTGTTCTCCTATAAAGCTGTTCAGTAGGCCAGTAAGATGCACCATGAGAAGTAATTGACACCACAGTCATGATTAACGCAGAAATTCAATGCAACCGCGTGCAACAGTGGGGGAGAGCAGTACTAGCTAGTTGAAAATTCATACTTGGTGTGCACCCCGGTTGCCGGAAGCAGTTAGTTGCGCAGTCGCAAGCTTGTTTTAAAGCGCACTATACGACGAGTGACGCGAAAGCAAGTGCCACCATTTTGGAGCGGATCTACTCTCCTACCCTGTCTTTCATTGGGACCAGGTGGGCGGAGCGACATCCGTTCTGATGGCACGGCAAGCCCCTACCTCCTGCACTCTAAAAACCACGGTACCGGAGATCGCGGAACATCCTTCAGCCGGATGTGGCAAGTAGTACACGGACTGCCGTCTCCGGATGGGTAGCCAGTGAATGCTTTGAATACAAATTATGAATTGAATAAAAATTATTACAAATGACAAATGCCTTACCACTGTGTCACGACGTATCATGCTCTGAATTGCAGGACAACGCTCTAAACCTGTTTGAAGGGACCTCCTTGGTAACAGCAGCACCAAAAACATTCCTATCATTGACGCCAGCTACTCTAAAATATGTTTTCATCAATAAGGGCGACCATGCAAGCTCCCCATGTGCATCAGTGGAGTTGACAGTCAGCAGCGACGTGAGTATACCAGGGATGTGTATGCTGCTATACGTAACAACGAGTTTAAGCTGGCTCTGAATCCATTAAGATGCTGTCCGTCAAGATCATCTATGCAAAATGTTTTCGCTGTGCGGTGTAGTGGTGGCCCACGTCACGAGTCAGATCACCGTGGCAGTATGATCCTCTCCTCGTTCGAGTAAACCTAATCCAGATGAAGTACAGATTTAAATATTCATGTAAAATGAAATTTATCAAACCTGTCACCAAATCTGGATCGTCCGAATACATAAAAGGTGTGTTAGATGATCTGTATGATTATATGCTGGGTGTCTGTTGGATCCCTGTCGGAAACAATCCTACTGAAGAGCTTAGGCCTAGCTTCGGTCCGCTACTATTAAAAATCCCTAACACCAGGAGCACGCAGAGGAACGTGCGATCACGAATTGTACAGCTGGTAAACACAAAGAAATGGAGTATGGAGTGGCAACATTGGCGATAACATTGCAACATTTGCGAAGTCTGAGGTGACATCATCTCTGATGCCGGTTTTGCCTGATAGCAAAATGACGTGTAAGAAAGCCAAAGATAAGCACGACGTGAGGGGAGAAGAAAATGGTAAGAGGCGCGGTCAGACAATGTGTACATAGTGCTGGGTGGCCTACAGCAGACAAAAGAAAGCTTGAGGAGACTGCTCGAGCGCAAACGCAGAACGCAGAGCGAAAATGGGATAAATCAGCTCGGAAATTTACTAAGCTTTTCCGTTGCTGTACTGCTGTTCAAAAGTTCCAGCTCATAGCATGTGGAACGCTGTCGCACGCGTAAAGCAGGACCTCATTCACGGTAAGAAAGTGTGGCTCGACTTCATTAAAGGGCCTCTAAACCGCGAATTGGCGACGTGGCGTTGACGTAGCGAGTTTCATTAAAATCGTACGCTCTGCACGTGCGCAGAACCACCAACGCTATCGCTTGCGTGCGCAAAGGCAATAGCGTACAGTATACTAAAAATTGCTATTAATGTGCTTTAGTGCGACTGCGCCAGTGACGCTGCAGAAGCATAGTTGGGGTTCACTGTGTAAGAAGTCTGTATGCAAAACGAAAAATAAAAATAGTGAAGAAGACCATATGTCTCCACAATTTTCTACTCTATGGTGTATTCCAGAAATAACCTCATATTATAATAGCCAGTCTTAGTAGTCCGGTGATAACGACAGATACTGTCGATAGGGTGCCTAGTGTATTCTCTCGTTTTGGTGCTAGTGCACTATCTCCTTCCGGACGGAAAGGATAGCGTTGATGGTTCTGCACACGTCCACAATAGAGAGCTTCGCGCAGTGCGCACAACCGATGATGTACTGAGGGCCGTATTCCCAAACCACCCGTAACTGCGCCCTCAGGGGACCCTGGGCTACGGGCGCCCTAAGGGCTTACATCCCCTCAAGGGAACGTGCGTTTCCCGAACGTAAAAGCGCGCGCCCTCAGTCAAGGGCTCCGCATCGGGAGGCTCGAAGGGGATTCGGCCCGATTCCTCCTGGAATGAAGCTGAAGCGCATGCGCGGGACCGCGCTTCATTTCCGCTTCCGACGGCCTGCTAGTTTAGTATCGCCTACTCGCCTGTTCTGCTGGTGTTTAGCTTGACAACTTGATATAAATCTAATTTTTTGATGGCTCCACGTGCCCAATATAGTGCAGAAGAGCGGGAGACTCTTCTGGAACTGGTCGATAAAGATAAACATGTCATCGAAAACAAAAAATCCGACAGCACATCACTCGGCGCGAAACCGAAAGCCTGGGCGCAGTTAACCAGAGAGTTTAACGCACAGGGAATAGCGCCTGAAAGGAATGCTGGGCAGTTGAAGAGACTTTTGGAAAACGTAAAAGCGAAAGCAAAAAAGGACAAAGCGGCAGATGTTCAATCCTGGAGGGGCACCGGCGGCGGGGCGGCAAGCTTCTCCTGCGATCCAATATCACAGAGGGCATTGCAGGTACTGCCACATCTGAACCTCCGCATACCGAACAGGTAAGCCAAATTTGTGCAACTGTTGCGTGCCGCGGATATGATATGTACTAAAAAGGCAAGATCGTGAGTTGTTTTGCGTCATGCTCGCAGCTTCAGAGGTTATATGGGGAATACGCGCATGTCTCACCTGTGTATGTAATTTCCACAGACAAGATTGCTGGGAAATAGGTTTCTGGAGAGTGTGGTACAAGTAGAAGAGAACTTTCTAATGCGTGGGAGGAAGGCTCGTTTATCTTGTGGCAACTTGTTTGTTTGTTTTTATGGTACGTGATGATGCACGCAACATGGATACAAATATCAGCATGGTCATGTTTACAGGTATGACAGCGACGCTCTAGCCTCGGAGCACACACAGGAAACACTGGCATCGCTTGCTGATGTGCAAAGTGTGACTTCACATCCAGAATCACCAGCAACATAAATATCTGCGGGACAAAGCAGAGGTACCTGGGCAGAATCTGAAGCTGTAAATGGAACAGCTATCACACTCCAGGATATACAACTGATTGCCGCCTATTCAGATCAGGGCGTTGCCAATCATGAAAACCGGGGTTCTCAAGATGAGGAACACGACATACGGCCAGGGACATCGCTTCCCGTGAGATTTGCCAATTTTTGGGATATGCTTTGATGATTTCCGGCCAGAATCACCTATAAAAGCTGGGGATTCCAAATTTCTAAATATGATGTATATTTCAAAGTGTAGGCAGCTCGCCCACTATCCCCCCCCCCCCCCCACCGCTGCGCTGTTAACATCCTTCTCGGCCATTTTCCTCACCGTATAGCGCATGATGGCATGATTTCAGAACGGACAGAGAAATGCGTACATTCCAAAGATGAAACTGTGCAACGTGGTCATAGGAGGATATCAAAACCGAAATGTCTCACATAAATTGTATTTACTCATCCTGTAGAAACACTAGACAGGGGTGGCTCCACACAGACCCATTGCCAAGGTGACCCACCATCTAGGACACGCGTGTCTACTACAGATCATGCAGGTAGACTGCTGTTACTAGAATAGTGTAACTGATGAATATACAGTTTTTGGAAAATTTATTTACAAGAAAAAAAGCTGTTGTGACATGGCAGTTTAATGAGACTGCTAGTGTTTCAAATTTACCATGCCGTGAATTGCTTTGTGCAGTATGACCGTTATATCATTGTGGACCAGTCCTGATGACATATGCATTTGATTTATACAGAACTCGGGCAGGAGCCAGCGACCAAGCGCCGCCGTCTCACAGCCGCACACGTCATGGAGGCTGAACTTAATGCACGCCTTGAGAATTTTGCAGCAGAAAGGAAGGCAATGCTAGAATTACATCAATTAAAAATAAATTATGTAAAGGCAATAATGGAAACAAAACTTCAAACACAAAGACAAAAGCTCAACAACGCGAAACTAAAGGAAGCATTATTATCTCAAAAGAAAAATATTTCTTTCTAAAAGTGCTGCCGGATGAAGGCTCGCCGAAATGCCGAAGAACACCTGTCATTTTGCTCAAGTTGATCTGTGATATCTTGTTCATCTGCTTCTGTCATCATTGTGTCACCATGGGTGTCCTTCCTCTGTAGCGCAAAATTGTATAGCACTGCAGCTGCCACAATAATAGCAGTACTTTTGTCCAGCTTGGTACATAGTTTGCTGCGAAGGCATGGGAACCGTCTCTTCCACACCCCAAACGCATGTTCCACAGAATTTCGCGTT
Source organism: Ornithodoros turicata (assembly GCF_037126465.1). Classification (NCBI taxonomy): domain Eukaryota; kingdom Metazoa; phylum Arthropoda; class Arachnida; order Ixodida; family Argasidae; genus Ornithodoros; species Ornithodoros turicata. The sequence goes on from NC_088207.1 coordinate 5,395,605, forward strand.
TTTACATGTGCCTTATTGTACCTGTAAAGAAATAAAGGACGTGAAAAGCATATCTCATATTGAACACGTATCGAACAGCACTAGTTTAAAGACATGTTAGGATATGCCGTATACCTCTTTTCACTTCCTGTTTCTGGCGATTGAAGGGGGGTGAGCAGGTAGGGCTTACATGCATACCCTGCGTCACCAAGTATGATCCCTGGATACTGTTTCGTGCGCAGAAGGTTTCCAAAACGACTGTTTTCCAAGATTCTACTATCGTGTGTAGATCCAGGCCAGCTAGCAACAATGTCAAAAAATTCAAGACTGGGGCCAGAAACGACCTGCAATGTTTCCCATTTCACAAATTACCAAACTAAAATACAATAGAAGTACACTATAAAGTTCTTACATAAAACACAATACAAAAATACAATTCACTGCATATATAATAGTATCTCCAGGAGTGCTCGTACATTCCTATTTTAGACCTTTCGGGTTGTTTATCAGCACCTTATTACGAATTAATTATTATTATCATCATCAGCAACAGTAGCATTATTCCTCACTTTATTTATATTGTCTCTATTGAATCTGAGAAGCTCGAATGTGAATCACGCACATAACTTCAAAGCAGCCACGTTCACTTTAGTCGCCGTGGTAATAAAATAATTGGGATAAGCGCTTCGCATTGCGACCAGCGATTACGATGTGGGATACTTTCAGAAGTGCGTGTTGTGACGTGGAGAAATCTGCACAATGAACTTGTTGTCTGCTTACCTGGACATTGATGGAGAACGTCCCCTTCCTGTTGCGAACCACTTCAGCCATTTCACCGCCGGGACTGGCAATAGTAACGTGCGTGCAGTCGATACAACCGCTTACGCCGGGAAAGCCAGCGATAGAGTGGAACTTCGCTTTCATCGATGCGATTTCAGTGCTCTTTGGCAGCCGTACGAACTGCGCCCTCAGACCAGCGATGGCCCTCGCCATTACAGCAACACAGCGGCTCACGGTTGGTTGGCTCGCTTGTACCAGGTCACCATCAACAACTTGAAACGAGCCTGTCGCGAAGTAGCGCAGGGCAAGTAACAACTGCTGGATGGGCGGAAAAGGGCAGCCACGATTGTCAATGCTCCTCCTGACGTCCAGTAGCCTGTAGAGTTCATGAACAGACGATTTCGATAAACGGTATCTTTCCTTGAAAGCACATTCGTCGTACCACGCAAGGGGGTCTTCCCAGTCGCGAATACGTCGCACAGTCAGTACGGGAACAACACCGTGAGGGTATCGCTTCAATCGCTCGACGCGAGCTACGAAATCACACATGTCCTCCATGTTTGTTTCAAGGCGAGCGTCCCTCAGGGAGCGTACAGGGAGCTTGCGAGCTCGCTTGACTGGCGCGCGCCCTTGGGGCGCCCCTTGCAGGTACGAGCTCTTTGGGAAATGGAATTCTCCTCCCTCAGGGCTCGCGCTTACATAGGGAGCTATCAGCGTTGGTTGGGAATACGGGGGTGAAACTCTCTAGTGAAAAGAAGCTATACCCTATGAGCTACGAAAACTTAATTCCATCAACGGCACTTGCTACACGTTGTCTGAAATCCACTGTCCAGCGATGTCGCGCTCTATGGAACTATACTGATTCCGAGAGGAGGCCGCGCTCAGCCGCCACCGGGACTTCTGCTAGCGAGAGAGCGGGGCATAATGACCTCCCCTTGAAGACTATATCGGTATAGTTCCTTCGTGTGCCATACCGCTCAGCCACAGGCTGGTGATTTCAGAGAACCGTGTCGTGAGTAGTTATTCAGTTTGTTCTTCGCGTCATCATGAGTACATGCAACGCTTTATTCCGAATTGCGCCTCTTGTGGTCACCTCACGCCACCGTCAAGAAACTTTGCCGAATGCCACCCTCCCCCCTCAATGAAAGGGAAAGATGAACAGACAGAGAGCCGAAGAATGCTCAATTTCAGAGCATTTGGAGGAGGTAAAAGTGACCTTTACGCGAATTTGTACCAAGCGCATGTGACCCAAGATCTTCCGAAACGCGAGGTTTGACAGCACTGCCCAACCTGAGGTCATGTTCGCCATTCAACCAAGTCGGTCATTAAAGACCTTCGTAAACCAGTGTATTGTTAGGAAGCGCCTTTGAAGAGGTTGAGGATGAACTCGGAGCACGAGCGCAAGCGCTCGGGTCAGTCCTTCCAGGTCTCCAAATAAACTGGTTCTGCATCCTGCGCTTGCTACCCCGTTACTGAATTGGAGGTGCTCTTCGATTCCCCCTTCGCCGTGGAACTTGGATCTGGAACACGATTGTCCGCAAGGATGCCCGAAGGACTATAGTAAACGCCTCTCCTGCTCTTTCGCCGGCTCCCCGTTTCCTCCTCCGCCAGCGAGATCATCCAACGTTCTCCGGCGATAACTCCCGGGAGGTGGAGGACTGGCTTCTCCACGTTGAGCGTATATGCAGCCACAACAACTGGGATGATGCTCTCCACCTTTCCAACGTCCCGTTTTACCTCTCGTGTACGCCACTCACCTGGTACGAAAACAACGGCCTTCGTTTGATTCCTGGGGTACATTTAAACGCCTGCTAACGGAAGCCTTCGGGAATAGTGAAGAAAAAGTGCTAAAGACCAAGCAGTATTTACAGACGTGTCACCAAGCTTGCGGAGAATCTTTTACGTCCTACCCGGCTGATGTTTTGAAGGCCTGCCGCTAAGCTATGACCGAAGCAGACAAGATCCATTACCTTCTCAAGGGCCTATCGCAGACCTACCTCCTTCAGTGCCGTGGCGCTCCACAAATTTGCTACGGTTGCTGAGCTCAGCACCGCTTCGTTTTTCACGTCTGCTCTTCCAACAGACCATGCTGCTAAGGTAAATCTCATCCGCGCCACCATGCGCGAAGAGCTCGCCCTGATGAACACGCGAACAGTGAACGGCCGCTCGTCCAATACTCAGTTCTCTCAGTGGTCCAACTCAGACAGTTAAGGTCGATCATGGGGAACTCAAATCTGCAGTTCAATGCCGGTTGCACCCTCACCGGCTGAACAGAATCGGCCATCCTATGCGAAGGTATGCGCTGCGATTCCGGCTACACCCTCTCGAGATTCACCAGTGTTGGCTCCTATTGCCCAGGGTTCCTTTAATTCCTCACGTTCCCCTTCGGGTGTACAGTATGCTCGCGCTGCATACAGACAGCCCCTGATTTGCTTTTACTGCTACTTGCTCTGTCATGGTGCTCGACGCTGTTACCGTCGCCAGTTCCACATGCAACACGAACGCTCTTGGTATCCTCTGCGGCCTAGTCTTCAACACTGGCAGCAAGAGCAAAGTTTCCGTCGTCCCCAACAGTTTCAAAGCATGACCTACGACAATGCCGCTTACCGTTACGCTAGGCACACTTCGTATGACCCGAGATAGGACTACGGATTGTAACAGGCGACCAGGCTCCCACTTCGCCTACGAATCGATAGTCTCGATCGCCATTTACCCGTACGTTGCGCCGTCGTTCTGTGTCTGTGTACACGATGTCAAACTAAAAGGCGCAACATGCATCGAGGATCGTGATGCATCGTGAGGTTGCGCTTTCATTTATTTCTGGCAGTCCTCCTGCGCCTAGGAACCATATGTCTTTATTGTGTGATAGTATCGTTATCGTGGCTCTTCTGGACGCGGGTGCGACGGTTTCGTGTATTTGTCTATCTCTGGCATCAAGACTCATCGGACCAATTTATGCTGCACTCGCGACAGCCCCTGACGAATTTGTTGTGGCTGTAATGGAATCCCCCTCGCTCCCCATACGAGGGGAAGCCCTCGAATAGGGAGCATACGAGGGTGCCTGGGAATGCGTCCTTGGCGGTATTCGTGCATGTTCAAGACAGTAGCAGTGTTCGGTGCGACGACGAAGTAGTTTTTACCTTCAACAAGGAACTAATGGTTCAACGACGCCTATGCGCTCCCAAACGCTTGCTCCGCTTGGTAGATAGAAGAGCCCTTATTTGGCGAATAAACCTCACAGAAGAAGATCAGGTCCTGCCTTCTGGAACTATCGTCGGGTCTCTCCATTAAGACTTTGCTAATGTCTGCCCTTTGTTACACGAGAACTCATGTGATACTCAGAGTCGTCGACCACAACAAGCACCAAGCTACCGCCAGCCGACTTCTCTGGAGTCATGCATGTCCTCAGAACTTACAGCTGAAGATGGCCAGGTCCTTCTTTCACTCCTACGCGAATATGAGGACATCTTCGATATCACCCGTGGACCCTTGGGCTGCTGAAACTTCGTCAAGTATCGGATCACGACTACCACTGAGAACCCTACGCGCGGTCGACCTTACTGCGCTTCTCACGCTGAAAGACAAGTAATTCGTGACCATGTCACCGACATGCTCTCTAAAGGAATTATTCAGGAGTCGTCCTGTCCTTGGTCGTCACCTGTTGTTTTGGTCAAAAAGAAAGATGGCAGCTGGCGTTTCTGCGTCGATTATCGGAAACTGAATAGTGTCACTGTAAAAGTGTAAATACTCTCTCCTGAGGATCGATGACTGCCTTCATTGAACGTGTTATTTTTCTTCTATGAACATCCGTTCCGGCTACTGGCAGATAGCCGTGAACGAGCGCGACAGAGAACAAACAGCGTTCGTTACCCCAGAGGGCCTGTATGACTTCCGTGTAGTGCCCTTCGGACTGTGCAACGCACCTTTTTTTTTTTTTTTTATTATTACTTTTTTGACATATGCTTTAAACAACATAACTGCATAATCCATACGGATCATAGCCTAAGGCTAGTACGATCCGGTAAAGAGAGAAAAAATACAGTAACAATGTTCAACAGCAGCAACAGTCAAATGTCAGTGCCAAGCTACCGACATCCAGTCGACAGCAAACATAAAAACGTAATCATACCAACTAACACTTATAGCAAGAAACAGTAATACTAACACTTATTCAATAGGAACCTTCGCACAGCTAATTTTAAATTGTTGGACATTATAACATATAGAGGCAGAGAGTTCCACTTGATAACTCCTTGGTGTCGCAGAAGACGCTTACCATATATATTCGAGAACTGCGCAACATTAAAGTGGTGTTCCAACATAGCACGGCTCGTGCGTGTAACAGATATAAGCCTTACTCCAGCAACAGCTCCCTCATTCATAATGCAATTTTTTATCATCAATACAGTTCTCTCAAAGCATAAAAGATTAAATGGCAGAATGCCTAATGGTTGATACAGACTAGAACAAGAGATCCTCGGATATGTATTGGATATAATACGGACTGCACGATTTTGTAGAACTTCAACTGGGTTCAGATAAGACTGATAGGTATGCCCCCATGACTCTACACAGTATAACAAATGACATTGAAAAATTACAAAATATAAAGTTCTGAGAATAGGAACTGAGAGTACCTGTCGCGCCCTGAATAGTGCGCCATTTGCCCGTGCAAGCTTAGAACATATATACGAAATATGTGGCTTCCAGTGCAAATGAGAGTCTAGGATGACACCAAGGTATTTAAAGCTATTAACACAGTCTATGTTTGCCCCTTTGATTTGTATTTTAAAATTCGACAATCTAACAGCTTTACGATGCGAACTAAAGACCATATATTTAGTTTTTGTAAGATTTAATGTTAATGAATTTGCCTCTAACCACTCTAGTAGGTGTGGGACAACACAATGAATTTTGGCTTGAATGTCGTCAATACACGAACCCTTAAAAAGCAGAACGGTGTCGTCAGCATACATAATGCTATCAGTGTTTACCGCGGTCGAAAAATCATTTACGTAAAGAAGAAAAAAGATCGGCCCTAGGGCAGATCCTTGAGGGACTCCCATATGGACTGGTAACGCATGGGAGCGACACCCATCTACCGACACGACTTGGGTTCTATTTTTAAGGTAACTAGTAAACAAATCGAGTAAATGTCCTCTACAGCCATAAGTATCTAATTTGCAAAGCAGAATATCATGAGATACACTATCAAATGCCTTTCTTAAGTCAAGAAATATCGAAACACAAATTTCATTATTATCAAAACACGCATTTATAAATTCTGAAATTGAGAGAACGGCAGTTGCTGTTGACCGAGTACAACGAAAACCATGCTGGCTAGGACTGATCACATTGTGCCTTAAAAGAAATCTTGTAAGTCTAACAGATAGTATTTTCTCAAATATAATGTTTAATGCACTGAGAACCGAAATCGGCCGATAATTCGACAAAATGTTACGCGGTCCACTCTTATATACCGGAACGACCCTAGCAATCTTAAAGGCATCAGGGTACTTGTCTTCGAGAATGGAAGAGTTATACAGATCAACAAGCACTGGACACAATATATCAATATTATATTTAATGATTTTCATGCTTATGTTATCATGTCCAGGAGCAGTATTGCCCGAACACTTCTTCACAATTTTTAAAACTTCTTCAGCGGTAACTTCATATAATGCAAAAGTACTCGCAACAGGATTTTTTACGTAACTCAAAGATTTTCCAGCATCGCCACTAAGGGAACTGGTAACTGTGAAGGCTTCATTCATTCTTTTGCATAAGTCATTGACGTCACCATTAGAGTCCGGTAGAACGTGTCCACGCTTGCCTTTCCCGATAACTTCATTTATGATACTCCAGGCCTTACGAGGATCCGTAGTAACACGAATTAACTCACCTGCAACCTTTGAACGTGTGATCGAGACGTTACTTCGTAACTTCTGCTGGACCTTTTGCTTATGCTACTTGGAAGACGTGCTCATTTTTTCTCGCACCACATTCACCACCTCCGTGAAATTTTCAACTGCTTTCGCTCAGCAAGCCTGCAACTGAACGCGAAAAAGTGTGTGCCGAAGTGTGTTTGCCAGTCAGAAGCTACATGATCTTGAACACCTCGTCGACAGAAACGGCATTCACCCTGATCCTGACAATACAAGGGCAGTTCAGAACTTTCCTCGTCCAAAAAACACCGCGCTGCGTTCGTTCTTGAAACTTTTTTTCCTACTTCCGCCGCTTCATCAAGGGATATACCCACATTGCAGCCCCTATGCAGGAACTGCTCCGCAAGGACAAGTCCTTTGCCTCGGATGCAGTGCACGAGGAGGCCTTTATAGAATTGAAGCGTGCCCTCCCTCAACAACGTGAGTGCGCCTCCAGTCATGGGTCGCTTTGGACAAGATGCGCCTACAGAAATTCATACTGATGCTAGTGGACATGGTCTTAGTGCAGTCCTACTACAATCTTGGAACCGAAACGCCTCCGTAATCGCCTACGGTAGTCGGTCTCTCTCGTCACCAGAGCGCTATTATCCAATCACAGAAAAAGAATATGGGAATCGAATATCGAGCTATATCGAAATTCAGGCCATACCTCTATCGTCGTCCATTTCGTGTAGTCACTGATCACCACGCTTTTGCTGGTTGATTCGCCTCAAGAACCCTTCTTGAGCTTTAAGAGTATAACTTCACAATAGCGTGCACGTCAGGTACGAAGTTACTGCAAGGCAGTCCGTGGTTGTTGATGGCATTCTCAACAAGCATAATTTTCGCAACTACGGTTCTCCGCTGTTACTAGTCGTACCCGCAGGACTGCGACACGATGTCATCTCTACCCCAACAGGACGACCCACGCATCCGCTCATTTGGGCATATACAAAACCTATGGCCGGCTGCGGAAACGATTCTATTGGTCTGGCACATGCACATACCTGATATGTTTATGCAATCAGGGACGGATCTAGAGGGTGGTCCGGATGTCCTGACACCCTTTTCCATTTCTGCTTTCACATAGTATTCAATTGACGATAGGTCGATTCGCTTGTCGATTTTGGTTTTATTTTTTAACAAAATTTATGTCGTGTTCTTCTTTTGCATAATATTGCTGGCTGCTTCTATGTAATATCAATAATAAAAATAATCAAGATGGGTAAAAGTAGAAATTGGCGTCTTGAGCACTTGCTCTTTTTCAGAACTGAATGAAAAAAAAAGAATTAGAGGGCAAGAGTGGCAAGCATGCCTTCCAGCCACCAGATGGCTGCACAACACGTGCTGAATAGACGGCATGTGTGACACACATTGACTCAAGTGAAAAGTCGAAAACGAGCCTATCGTTTGAAAAGGCACTAAAGGGCAAAAATTCACTTTGCAATGCAAATGGCAGTAATGCAACTAGAGCAAGATTTACTCGTTTCTAATTCACCATTTGTAACTAAAAGGTGAATAAATGTGACAACTGTGAGGTTCGTCTTTGCTTGCTCCGCATCGGTTGAAAACGACAGGGTGAGTCACCCCCTACGCATCAGATTGAAACCGAAATATATTACGCCACATTTCTCTGTCCAATCGTCAGGACATGTATCATACGCGTACTCTGTAGCGGCGGTAGCATTCGCTAATACCGCAATACATGGTGACATGAACAGATTTAGCCCACCAACGTGATCAAACGCACAATTTATAGCGAACGTTCGAAAAGTGGAACTCAAGAAACGGAAGCTATACATGTTAAATTACGATGGCAGATTCGGCGCGCTTCGGTGAAAGAAGACTTCCGGTTCCGAGACGGCCGTACATCAGTGCAGAACGATCCCGGCCGGGGCGGCTCAGAGCCCAGTGTCAGAGTTCCTGAGAACATCCAACTTGTGGAGCGCCTGATCCTCAAGGACTGACGCATAACGTGTTTCGAACTGGCTCGAAAGACGGACCTCTCTGTGGGAACGTTGAACACTGTCATTCATGAACACCTCCAGTTTCGGAAAGTTAGTGCCCGTTGCGTCCCAAGGCAGCTCTCCGTGTTTGACCGGCAGAGAAGACTGGAAATCTCCCAAGAGCTAAGGTACCGTTTCGACACTGAAGGACAGCCGTTCCTTGATCGGATCACCCCGTTTGATGAAACGTGTGTGAATCATTTCACTCCTGAGTCTAAACGCGCATCAAAACAGTGGAAGCATCCGAGCTCGCCAGCTCCCAAGAAGTTCCGAAGCAGCCCGTCTGCGGGTAAGGTAATGGCCACAGTTTTCTGGGATAAGGCTGACGTTGTTCATGTTGATTTTCTGCCCAGTGGTACCACCGTCAATAGTGGATATTACTGGCAGGTTCTCAGGGATGTGCATAAGGCGCTGAAGCAAAAGCGCCTGGATCTCGTCACCAATGGAGTCCTCCTCCTTCAGGACAACGAACGCCCGCATACCGCGCACCTCACGACACGTACCTTACAGGAACTTGACTGGAAGTTGCAGCCACATCCCCCTTACAGTCCAGACCTCGCCCACAGCGATTTCCATCTCTTCGGACCACTGAAGGCGTTCCTCGGGGGCCGCCACTTCAGCTGCGACGACGAGGTCATCAGAAGACCCAGGTTCGATTCCTGGCGTCAGCGCCTCTTTTCTTTGAGTTGTTGCATTCGTTGATTTTTAGGCGTTGAGGCTTACATGTTTGTGTCGTCCCTAAGTGTGGTCTGCCTCGGCCTAATCTCGTTGTTTACATCGTTTACAAATCGCCCTGGCCGTGTATGAATGAGAGAGTGAGTGAGAAAGATGCAAGAGAGAGTGGGAATAGCGTGGTTGGTTGTCCGTCACCCCCCCCCCCCCCCGTACTTGAGGCACTCAATGGCTCAAGGGAAACGGCGTGCTGGTGTGGTGTAGCGGTTAGCATATCTGACCGGAAATCAGAAGATCCAGGTTAGATTCCTGGCGTCAGCGCCTCTTTTCCCTGAGTTGTTGCATTCGACGAGGTCAAGAATGCGGTCCGACCATGGCTGTTACGCGTCGGTAAGGATTTCTACGCTGCTGGCATCCAAGCCCTCGTGAAACGTTGCGACAAGTGTATTACTGCAGCTGGAGATTACGTTGAAAAATAAAACTTTCTAATAAAATTTCTCGCCTGTAAGTTCATTTTACTCTTGCGAAAAATGACAAGTCCCGGTTTGACTTGAACACCCCTCGTATGTATGTATGTACGAACGTGCGCATGTGAAAATGTATGAGAGGAGCGAAAAAGTGCATAGAAACGGTTCCAGAGCACAATGTACGACGCAATTACAGAGCTCAGTATGAGACAGCAGTAACGCTAACGAAAGTGGGGCACTGGAGCAGATATACCTCTGGCGAAGCTGGCTAAAGTGAGGGCACAAGAGCAAACAGTGTTCAGCTGCTCCATCCTGGCCACAATGGGAGCACACAGAGGACAAAGAGCGTCCAGCACGCTGCAGGTAAAAAATTAAGGGCCGCGCCAGGCATCGAGTCGCGTCAACCGGATTTATTCCTGGTCAAAATTCAACAAAATCATACTTCTTTTTTCTTCACGAAGCGAGTCTTGTTTACGCCTTATTGTGGCAATAACAATTCCACAAACAAAAAGGCGTTATTTGGAACGACGGTCTAATGGAGCAATGGAGTAATAGTGAGCGTGAGCCGTTGGGGGAGACACTGGCACAGCCGTTAAAACTTACGAGGAAATAGAAAGACACTCTGGCTCGTGCGCACGTTCCATTCAACATTCTCTTTTGCTACGTGAAGCCGATCACTTCTGCTGACCGAAGTTACCGAAGTTTTCCCTGTTCAAAGTCAGAGCAGTTGGAAGTTCCCAGGCTCTCAGGAGGTCCAAAGCTCCAGCACACCCAAAGTTCCAGGCAGAAAGGAAGAAGGAAACAAAAAAATAAATAAAATACCGACAACACGCGATTGTATGAATAGCACCCAATCTCACCTCGAATTTCAGATTTGAAAATATCACGCGAATAGACCTCTACCTGTTTGTAAACAAATGACGTCATAGTGTTCGACAGCGCCACGAGTTTGGTAGAGTTGAACTACGTTCAAACCTAGTGGCGAACAAGGTCGCGCCGAAAGCCACGGTCTTGAGGGGATTACGATGGTCTGTGAAAGGGACGCGACCTTCGGTCCTACTTTTCTTTCAGCGAACAATTGCCCATTCGTGAAACCCAGCTCTCCCCTTCCGATCTGTTCTGATCATGATGACGTTTGTCGGGTAGAGGTTTATTCGCTTGCCCCGAAATCGTCGAAGGCATCTAAGCAGGAAAAGCCAGACGCTAATCACTCGCATATTCCAGTGTCAAACATCCTAAATAAGCAGGAAGGATTCGCAAGTGACGCTGCCAGCAACCCAATAAATTCCTACTGCGCAGTCCGGACAACGTTCATCCTACGTGTAGATGTATTGTGCTGAAAAATTGCTTGATTCTTCACACTAACTGAAGGGGGCTGTTCGCATGTTTGTACGTTGTAGGTGCCCTTGATGCATTTTAGAAAGAGCGCGCCCCCAGTAAAACGATTGCGACTTGCTTACTTTATAGACTATTTCAGAAATTCAGATTGCTTTTCCTTTTCAACGAACGAGGTGTTTGGAGCGCAAGGCTGCTTTTGTTTTCAAGCTTCGCCTTTTATAGACTATTTCACGTATACCACGAAACATCCCGATTGCTCGTAGGGTCCCAAACTCTTCAGATGATGATGATGATGATGATTGGAGTTTTAATGGCGCATTGACAACACAGGTCATAACAAACTCTTCAGAAACGAGGTGTTTGGAACGCATGGCACATATGATAGTGGTGGGTTTCACCCCAACGCTTAACTGCAGCAAATCAAGCCTTCTTTACATGCTGAAACTTGGGAACCTCAATGGAACCACGAAGATTCGAATAATCACCCAAAGAAATTTAATCAGAAGCGTCGCCGTGCCATAGGTAACATGCCTTTAGCAAAGAATGCAGAGGGCTATAAGCGGAATGTGTCGCACGCGCTTTTCGATTCCTAATACATGGGTTCTATGGATAATGAACAGTTGAAGCCTGCTTTACGTTTTTCCCGAATTCCTTGGAATGTATGCTACGTTTGTCGTTATGCTGGACTGGACGAGCTGCAGGGCACACGAAACAAAAAGGAGCACAGACTTGGGTACCAATGGGATGAAAATGAATAAAAATAGAGCTTGACATCTTGAGAAGTTGCTCTACTTGAATGAATGAATCGCAGAGGGCAAGAGTGGCAAACATGCCGCCCAGCCACCAGGTGGCTACACGGCACGTGCTGCATGGAGGTCATGTGCGACACACACTAAAGTCAAAAGTCGAAAACGAGTCCATCGTTTCGAAAGGCACTAAAGTGAAAAAATTTCACTTCGGAATATGGAAGATTCCGTTATCATGCAGATGCAGTAATGCACATGGAACGAGATTTACTCGTTTCTAATTCGCCGTTTGTAACTAAGAGTTGAATAAATGGGCCAACAGAGAGGTTCCTGTTTCTTTCCTCCGCATTGGTTCAAAACGACAGGGTGCGTCACCCCCAGTCCATCCAATTGAAACGAAAATATATTGCGGAAACTGCACCTTCCCGCATTTCTTTGTTCAGTTAGCGCGGTACGACAGGAGCTCCGACTTGGCCGTGACGCGTAGGGATACACGTCGCGAGGATATGCATCATACGCGTACTCTGTAGCAGCGGTACCTTTCGCTAATACCGCCATACAAGGTAACAGGAACAGGTTCAGCCCGCCAACGTAATAAAACGCAGAAATTATAGCGAACGTTCGAAAAACGGAACGGAAGCTATACATGTTAAATTCCAATGGCAGGTTCGGAGGGCTCCCGGAGCCCTGAAATGGGAGCTTTGGAGCGGCATTCAAGCCAGGGTCGCTCCAAGGAGCAACCCAGAGTGCTCTGCCAAAATAGACCGATTCAACGGGAACTCTCCATGACGTATCATTTGTCGCTCGCGCTTCCTATTTCCTGTCTCTTCTTCGCTAATATGGCCGCTTCCGGCAAAATCCGGAGATGGAAACGTGATTACCGTTGAATCTGATTTGGCTAAATAAGGGGAACCGCAGGGTGGAAGGGGGTTGTCAGGGTGATGGTAGACCCTTTATTAGGAGAGGCAGGGTGGAGTGCGACATTACGGGGAACGGCAGCGCCACGGGGCGAAGGTCCTGTAAAGGAAGATTAGAAACTTTTGGGCTCGTGAATCCAAGCCACCACCCATAGTCACATAATCTGACATCGTTGGGTAGCGCTTCTTCCCCTAGTGACATTGGTGCCGAAACCCGGCAATCCCGGTCCCTTCACGTATGCAGGAAGAGTCGCAGGGCGGCTAGACGATGGCCAATGTTGACCGTTTGAAGTAGTTGCAAGCGCCGCTAAGGACGGTAGTTTATCGCTCCGTTAGTGAGCCCAGAACTCTCCTCGTGACATAATTACTATCTCACGAGGAACTGAATGCTAAACTGCCATAGCTGGAAAACAAGCCATCCGTTCTTGGACAGCAAGACCAGGCAATAACAGAGGCAAGCTGTAATCGAGGACGACGACCCACTGGAAACTGAATGCGAAACATGCGACGGTTACTTGGAATCGTTCATCGCCATCAAGCTTCGAGTCTCCAACGCAATTGGCAGTTTGAACACTGTCGCACTTGCGCCAGCATCAGGTGGCGGCTGGTCGGCTCAACAGCACGCGTTTTTTGTCATGATTTCTCCTGGCTTTTGGTCTGTAGAAATGGTGTTCCACGAACCCCATGAAGTGGTTCGCGAAAGAGTGGCCCATTTTAGTGCCCATGGCGATCCCGCGTTTGGGTATGTAGAAAGCCCAACGGAACGCATTGGTATAAAGGACAAGCCCGGCTGTGCGTACAGCAGTGTCCGTGGGGGGATGTAGCACTTTGCGTGCGTCGAGAAAGTATCTCAGTGCAGTTAGAACTTCATTGTGGGGAATTGTGGGGTTGGGAAGCGCGCAAATGATGTACAGTCACAACGCAGGGACCGCCATCTGTTGCAATGCTATCACATTTCCTACGCATTCAGTGGTACAGTAATAATACAATGATGATGCTGATTCAGGTTTCAGGTTTTCCTGGCGCATAAGCGACGAAGGCCATAATGCGCCAAGACAATGGTAATAAAAGTACAAGTTAAAAGTATAGTGATTTAGTTAAAACACGACTTTACAGTTTCAGTATCAAATGACATAAAAATCAAATAACTAAAACTACAATGCAGTTAAAATGCCAATGTCTTGAAAGAAGTTAAAAACTCGTTCAAATGGTAAAAGAGCCTCATCCCCCAGCAAAAGGGAGGGATGTAGAGGTGTAGGGTATGTGTACAGCTCGTGAAAATGGTGAAGTCTGTGTGTATCGTATGATGGACATGTAATCAGCATGTGAAGGACAGATTTCGTCTCGTTGCATTGCATGCAATGCGGAGCCTCTTCATTGCGGAGGAGGTGGCTGTGGGTCAAATGCGTGTGCCCAATCCTCAGCCTGGCAGAAACAACTTCATGAAGGCGACTGTTAAAAATTTCTGTCCGTTTTACAATGGTGGGCTTAACTAGATGAAGTTTGTTGCTGCGCAGTGTATTCCAGTGCTGTTGCCATTTTTTATTGATGGCCCTCATAAGTGTAGGTCGGAGATCTTGAAAGGGTACATCAAAACGACTGACCTCAGATGAAAGGGCAGCTGTAGCAGCTGCATCAGCGAGTTCATTCCCGGCTATACCCACATGACTGGGTACCCAGCAGAATGTCAAAGATAGGCCCTTTTTTATTACCTTAGCAGCAAGGCACTGTGCCTTCTGCACAAGGAGGTTTTTGGACATCACTATGTTGCCTATTGCTTGAAAAGAGCTCAGAGAATCTGTGTAAATGACTGACGACTTGGTGTGACTTTCTAAGATGTAGTTCAGTGCGAGGATTATTCCGTATACTTCGGCATTAAAAACTGAGAGCATGTGAGGTAGACGATATGACTATGTGCGTCCATCGGTTACCATTGCGCATGAGACTGAGGTGCGCGTTTTGGAACCGTCAGTGTAAAAAGCTCTGTGTTGCCCAAGACTTTCTTTAAGGGACTCGAACTCATGCTGGAGCACAACGGGTGGTGTGTCATGTTTCTTGAATATAGACAGAGAACGATTAAAACATGGAGGAGATTGCCAGGGCAGGACCCGTGGACTAGCCTGTACTACGGTGAAATCATTATGTTGGAAATTGTAATCCTCGCATCCCTGAAGAACACGCATGCTAAATGGGGGGACAACGCTGGGCTTATTAAGAAAGAGCTGCTTGAAACGTGTGCCTTCAACAGAGGAAATGGCTGGGTTATTGGGATACCCTTTTACCCTCAAGGAATATGAAACAGATAAGTAAAATCTTCTTCTTTCCAGTGACCATTCATTGCTCTCAACATATAGGCTTTCCACTGGTGACGTGCGGAAAGCACCAGTTATCAGACGCAGTCTCTGGTGATGCACCGGGTCTAATATCTTCAGGACAGATTTCCGAGCAGACCCAAAAACAACACATCCATAGTCCAGTCTAGACAGCACTGTGGACACATTGATCCTATGTAGAGTGTCATGATCGGCCCCCCAAGATTTGTGGGACAGCACTTTCAAAAGGTTTAGGGACTTAATGTATTTAGTTTTAAGGTTCTTGATGTGTGATAAGAATGTCAGTTTGCTATCAAGGATGACCCCAAGAAATTTGTGTTCGCTTTTAATAGTGAGGTTCTGTCCGTTCAACTTAAGAGTAGGTGGAGGAAACAGTCCTCTGACCCTCGAGAAGTGAACGCATACCGTTTTCTCATGTGAGAACTTGAATCCATTCTCATGGGACCATTTTGTAAGCTTATTTAAAGTTAGTTGCACCTGTCGCTCACATGATGCTAGATTCGTGGAAGAGAAAGGAACCTGAATGTCATCCACGTACAATGAATAAGATATGGTGGGTGGGATTATGCTAGTTACTGAATTGATTTTCACGAGGAACAGGGTGACGCTAAGGACGCATTCCTGCGGCACCCCGTTCTCTTGGATGAAGGGACGGGATAGTGTTGTTCCAAGGCGTACTCGAAATGTCCTGTTTTGGAGGAAGTTTGTTATACACCTAAGAAGGCGTCCCCTAATCCCAAAAGAGTACATGTCTTGTAGGATACCATACCGCCAAGCGGTGTCATACGCCTTTTCAAGATCGAAGAACACCGACAGGCAGTGCTGTCTACGGACGAAGGCTTCACGGATCATTGTTTCTCCTCGTACGAGGTGGTCAATTGTGGAACAACCCGCGCGAAAAACACACTGCAGTTGAGAAAGTCATTTGTTCTCCTCTAGGAAATGGACCAGCCGAGCATTGACCATACGCTCAAACGTTTTGCCGATGCAGCTCGTGAGAGCGATTGGTCGATAACTGGCCGGGCTTGAAGGTTCCTTTCCGGATTTTAACAGAGGAATTACAGTTGAAATTTTCAAGGCTTAGGGTAACGCACACTGGGTCCAAACTTGGTTAAACAATTTGAGTAAAACCTGTTTAGATGCATCAGACAGATGACTCAACATAGAATACATCACCCTGTCTGGGCCTGGTGAAGTTCCTTTTGTACACTTTAAGGAATGATGAAGCTCTATTTTCGTGAAAGGTTGCTTATACATAAGATTGTCTCCAGAATGCATTGGAATTTTCCTCTTCTCTGCACTACTCTTTAAATTAAGAAACTCACTGCTGTAGTTGCAGGAGGAGGAAACGCTTTCAAAATGCTCACCGAGAACGTTGGCTTGTTCCTGTAGGCTTTCACATGGCTGACCATTCACTACTAAAAGAGGGGTAGCGCGGCTTATGTGTACACCTCTGATCTTATGAAGGCTATCCCAAATAAGTTTAGAAGGTGTGTTAGAAGATAGGGAAGACAAAACTGCGCCAAGAGGACCTCTTTGCTTGCTTGCGCGTCCACCTGGCCTTGGCTCTCGCCTTTTTAAAGAGAGGGAGGTTTTCACTCGTGGGGTATCTTCGAAATCTACCCCACGCACGATTTTGGGCTTTTCGTGTTTCCTCGCACTCCTTGTTCCACCAAGGTTTCGGTCGCTTTGGCAAACGACCGGAAGTTACGGGAATACATTGTGTTGCTGCGTCAAGGATGACATTGGTAATGACATGGTTTGCTTCGTCAGTTGTCATCCTATCAACAGGGATTAAAGACAGGTCGCATTTTTCAGAAAAAGTGGTCCAGTCAGCTTGCTCCAGTTTCCACCTAGGGGGACACGTTGTCAAGATAGCTACTTGAGGCAGATATTTCAATACCACTGGAAAGTGATCACTTCCCAATGGATTCTCTTTTACTGACCACTCTAGAACCCCGAAAAGAGATGGGCTACACACGGATAAATCTAATGATGAGAAGGACTGTGTAGCGGAATGTACATATGTAGGTGCCCCTGTATTCAAAAGACAGATGGATGATGAGAGCAAAAATTTCTCTTAACATCTTGCCCCGACAATCAGTCCTTGTACTACCCCAGAGGGGATTGTGCGCTTAAGAGAATGAAAGGGGTTGGTAGTTGGCTGCATAAATCTTGTATGTCCTTTTCTGTAATGCTTGCTGTTGGCGGTAGATAAATGGAGCAAATGGTAACTATTCTGTCGAGGCACACCTGCACCGCGACAGCCTCCAAATCTGTAGCAAGATTAACTGCCTTGCCTGGAATAGATGCTCGTGTGACAATCGCCACACCACCGGATGCGCGATTTGTATCATTTCGATCCTTTCGAAATATGTTGTGTCTGCGTAAAGGAGTTGGGGCGCTTCTATTCAAGTAAGTTTCCTGGAGACAAAAGCATGCTGCATTGTAACTATCGAAAAGATCATGAACATCATCCAGGTTTGAAAACAAACCACGGCAATTCCACTGGAGGAAGTGGTTCATAATAATGACTACTCCAAAGAGAACGAGAATGGAGCGCAGCACTTGGTTACGCCCACTAAGAAACACCTGTTCCATTTAGGGAGGTTGGACCCTTCGCAGGGGTTGCTTCTGCTGTTCGCCTGTCTTAGAACCTCTTCCTCTGCCTTTTTCCCTTTTTTCTTTACCTTGTATATCAGGGAGGCTTGATGATGACTTTTGCGACATTCTGTCGTCATCATCTACCTCCATGCTTTGCAAGCCCTTTTGGGAGGTGGCTTTTACGCCCCCGTCCCAAATCGACTGTACGCCATCGACCTTTGAGCTGGCCGTGGCGGCTTCTTTGTGGCCAGTTGGACGGCTGGCCTCCGTTATAGCAGGGGACACCTGAGTGTCTCCAGCTTTCTGTTGGGGAGTGTCGAGTGGAGGCTCAGGACCCGGAAAACAGGTCTGCGTCTCCACAGACTTCCTCAGTGGTGCCACTCCCCTGCGCACCACGTCGGAAAAGCTACCTTTTTTTTTTGTGAAAGTCGAGCTGTGCTCTTGCTGCTTTGTAAGATATGTTCTGTTCTGTCTTGATTTTCAGTATCTGTTTTTCCTCTTTCCAACGAGGACAGGCCCGAGAATATACTGGGTGGCCACCGTCACAGTTCGCGCAATGGAAGTCATTAGTGCATGACTCAGGAGCGTGTTCTTTTCCTGCACATTTGGGACACACCAGGTGTCCTCGACACACTTGAGAACTGTGGCCAAAACGCTGGCACTTGAAACAACGGCGTGGATTAGGGATAAATGGTCTTACATGACAGTTCACATAACCGGCTTTGATGTTTGAAGGAAGTGTGTACAGTTTGAAATAAAGGACAATATGTTTTGTGGGTATTTCCTTGCCATCTCTACGCATAACTATTCGCTTTGCGGAGACGATGCCTTGGTCTTTCAAACACTCATCAACCTCCGATTCTGTGCTCATCTTCAGAGATGACTCATTTGACAGTGTTGAGTGTACGATGTGCTGTGATGGACACTGGTATCGTTCCGATGTTCTTTAATGACTGGAGTGCTGTACTTTGTGTCTTGTTATTTACTTCGACCTGAATATCCCCTGTACTCAACTTCTTTGCCTGAAAGGACTTTCCGATCACCTGTTCAAGTGACCTTGCCACTATAAACGGATATACTTTAGACAATGGTTTTGCTTCAATATCTGAGTGGATGATCAGGAATTTTGCAAACCATGGCTCTGGAGAACTTATGTCGAAAAAATTCAATGATCGTTCCTCGGTGCGGCTCCGTTTTAGGTGCCGATCAGATCTTTTGGAGTTTGTAGTATCCATAAAAATATAGAGGTATGTTCAATGCAGCAGGTGTGTCGCCCACCATCGAGCCCAACTGAGGGAGTGTGCCCTGCACACTAACACTTGCCTCTGCACTATACCCTAGTGCAGCTTCTGGAGAGTGAAAGGACTGCCCAAGGTTGACCCTTGCCGCCAAAGAAGGTGAAAAGAGGAAAAGGAGAGAAGGAAGGAGACCAAGGAAGAGAAAGTAATGAAAAGGGAGATGGCGACCAGCTGAATAATCCTGGCCGGGCCTTCCAGGACCACCCGACTACGGGAAGCAGGGGCCAAAGCGGTGTGTTGCTTTTCCGGAGGGGCCCCAAAGGGTCCTAAACAACCTCTGGGTCCGCTCAACCACCAGGATCCCCCTTTCCCCAGACACAGGAAAGCCACGCACAGCTATACGTGGGGGTCTCCCTCCTGCGGCGACCCAACCGTGAGTGCAGGAGGGGGCTACTGCGGCTGCTGCCGGGCGATGGGGGCGCCAAGTTCCCGACGCCGGGAATAATACAATGAAGTGTTCTCAGTTTGCAATGCACAAAAAGACGGTGACTCTTGTGCTTATGATACAACAGAAAGCAATGCTGTTTTTCACATCTTTCGTGTGGTTACTGTATTGGGATTAGGGTTGTCAATCGGGATAACCCGAATCCCGAAATCCCGGTCAGTTTTTGACGTCCCGAAGTCCCGGGATTTCGAGAGAACAAATATGACAGGAAAATCAAACACCTGTTGTTCACCAGGCACAGGCTCACTCCCTTCGTGAGGAAATGGCACTTTTTATGACCAGAGGTGGCTGACAACCACTGCCTCCACATGCGTACAGACCATTGCTGACTGTCGTTTCTTCTAGCGTAGAAGCTGAACGGACATTCAGTTCGGCAGCCAGTATTTGCACAAAAGTTCGCTCCCAACTGGGGGGCACCACCCTCCACTCTCTGTGCTTACTCAGGTCGTGTGTTAATCATCGCACAAGGTGATACGCACGCAGCGGCGGTGTTCTAAACCGTTTAGTGTTTCCTTTCTTTCCGTGGAATGTTACACCGTTTGAGGAAATTATAAAGTAATATTTCCTGTTATACTTCAACTGTAGCGGGACTGGCCTTTTCACGCGCAACACTGAAATGCAAAAAAAAAGTGGCATATGATAGCAAAATAAATAAATAAAATGTAACCATTTCTCCGTCACTATTTTACCAATGTGATTACACTGCGAATTTTTTAGTGTGCCTTCAGGAAAAGGTAGAATAAACCTCTACCTGAGAAACGTCATCATGACGTTGGTAGACACACCGAAACCAAAACAGATCGGAAGGGGAGAGCTGGGTTCCACGAATGGACAATTGTTCGCTGCCTCCTACTGAAAGAAAAGTAGGACCGAAGGTCGCGTCCTATTCAGAGACCATCGTAATCCCCTCAAGACGGTGGCTTTCGGGCGCGACCTTGTTCGCCACTAGCTTTGAACGTAGTTCAACTCTACCAAACTCGTGGCGCTGTCGAACATTATGACGTCATTTGTTTACAAACAGGTAGAGGTCTATTGACAAAGCCCGCATGAACTGCGCAGAACACGCCGGTATAAACACTTGAGGTAGATGGACTTGGAAATAAAGTCCTGCACGGCCCGCGGTGTCAGCGGCTGACCCTCATTTTGTGGCGGGTGGCGGGTCTAGGTCTTCGGTGTCGTGCGGGTGGCGGGCTGGGTGCAGGCGACATTGTTGACGGCGAAGTGGGGAGCGGTTCGGGTGCGGTCGGCGCATTTTACCAAAACACTATTGGAAGTACACAGAGTTGCCCAATTTCTTACGCGTCTGTACTGTAGTGACTCGAAATATGACGTAAAACGTCGCTGACAAGGGCGGAACAAACGCTCAAACCGTTAAGGTGCAACAGCTCCTGTATGCTCCTCGCGATCTATTGTCGCGTTTCGTATCATCATTCCTCAAGTCATAAACCAACACACATTTGCACATTTTTGCTCCCTACGCTGATGTCGTACAAGAAACCATGCACACAGACATATCTGATCATCAGGAATAGACCAGGGAGTACTCTCAGTTGGGTGCGGGTGAGCTTTCCGAAAAAAATATGCGGACTGCGTGCGGATGCGGGTGTAATTTGTAATGGGACGCGGGTTGCGTGTCGGGTGCGGATTTGTACCCGCGGGTACGGCTTGGATGCGGGTCAAATAATTTTGACCCGCGTAGGACTCACTTCAAAGCACCATCTGAACTTGTCACTCCCGGAATTGGGCAGCGAAAAATCCCGAAATCCGGGGACTGCAAAAATGGCTCGGGATTGACAACCCCAACTATGATTAGGAAGAGTTTGGCCATTCTTTGATCTTTTGCCGCGGCGAAGGAGGAGCTTGTTGGCACGTCAAACGCGTCGCTTTCCGGCCAAGTACTTCGCGAACGCGAACTAAAGCGAAGCTGGTCCAAGCCGATTGAGGGTGGTCTGCAAAACGCATTTTCTATGCCATGATGCGACTACTGTGAATCGGCGCTTCGTAGCCGATTGCTGCAAGCATTTAAAAAAATGGTTTGTGGGCCGTTGTTCCGACCAAAAGTATCGGCTCTATCGATAAAAGATACGCTGATTAACTAAGTGAGATTGCGTTTAAGTTGAGTGCAGCAGGAAACGCGGCGCACGCGTGAAGCAACAATTTGGAGTCGGAAAAAATTGCCTCACCTGTCCTCGCAGTGGGGCAGCGTCGTAAAATGAACGATTTTCAACAGCACGTGCCTCTCAAATTGTATGAATCCCTGCCAAAACAGCGGATCGAGTACCAACAGAACACACCACGACAGGAATGAAGCTTTGACCCAATGCGGGATGCTTGTTGCGAGAGCGGAGTGTCATGACGCTAGTTAGCTGGCGGGTGTGATTAAGCGTTTTCCTCGTTTTCTATTTCCTTCCAGGGCCGTAAAAGAAGCATAGCAGGGAAGCCTCCTACACTATAGCACCACTTCCAGAGGCAAATCATATCGAACAATGCCATTTAATGCGACAGTCGAGGCCTCCAGAGGGTATTCGGATCGCGACTGCATTCGATTGTCCTCTGCACGTATGTCATGCCCATAAAATAGAAAAGGTGGACGCTTTCCCGTTTTATACCCAAAACGCAGTGTCGCACACGATCTGGATCGCCCCGCAATCATGGTCAGCGCAATCCCGCTGGACACGCGGCGCCGTCAGCACTTCACGTTCGTGATCCAGGTCAGAGCCATTTATAGGGAGAGTTTGGCCATTCTCTTATCTTTTGCCGCCTCGTGGGCGGAGCCTATTTTGACGTCAGAGTCGTCACTGCGCCGCCCAAAAAGCCTGAATCCAAGCAGAATCCGCTTATCAGCCATCTGATGCGCGCCATATTGATGCTGTCCGTCAGCTTTGTTGTCGCAATGAATGCAATCTACAGGAATAACCGGCTTATAGCCCACAGCCACCTCTGATAAGGGGGGTTTTGTTGACAAACTGCCAACGTGTCTTCCGTTCTTGCATCGTAAACAACGATCAGCATCAATATGGCGTCGGCGACCGGCTGACAACGGGACAACAATAAAGCACGGCGAGGGAGGTGGCTTAGCCGTGACGTCGCATGACGCGCTTCAAGTTAGGCTACTCCTAATGGCCAAACTCACACTTTAAATGGCTCTGATCCAGGTTTTCATTCGACGCCGTCTGGTGAGAGCTTTGCACAATACCCACTGAAGTTTCAAATTAAAATAAAACATTTGTCCAGGATGTCTACTTGAAATATATTCATATCAATCAATCAAGTCTTTCAACTTCCCATTCATGCAGCGTTTGGGCAGGCTGTCTTTGACTAGTACTCCTTGAAGCAGGAGGTAGCTATCATAGATTTGATATAAACATTCGGTTAAGGTAAAAAAAATACCCTGTATAATATAGTACATCATATGAATTGACACATAAAACCTTGACCAGACAGTTGTGTGGAGCTGTACGACTGTTCTTGCTGTGGAACATTTTGTGCGTGCGAGCCTGTTCGGCAAAAACAGAAAAAAAAAAGACTATTAACGAGGAGATTAACACGGCAACAACTTTCCTGTGTTTCACTTCCACGACAACGTGCTCTAGTCCGCACTGGCACCAAAGTATGAATTTTAAACGATATATTTATTTTACATTTCTATTGGCTGACACAAATTTAATCAGAGACAATAACAAGCATCAGTGTTCTTTTGATTCAATGTTCTACATAATTTTCGAAAACTGGTCCTGACGAGCATTAGTTGTGTATAGCTGTATATTAAGGACAATATTACTGTCATTGAGATCGCGACAGCTGAAGCAAAGCAGAAGGCTGTGGCCGTGCGCAGGAAAAACCAGTATCACACAGAATGACAAGTAGGCAGTTGAGGCAGTGTTACAGCTAACACAAACAATGTCAATTTGCGTGATATTTGGGTGCATAAGAGACACGAGTTTTCAGAATAAAAGCGAGATTAGGGTGATATTTCTGCGGAAACCGTAGTATTTTACCAGACGTGCATTTTCATTTGCATAATGCAACATGGTTATTTGACCGTCACCGTATCAGTTCAACCTCAGTTCTTACGTTATTCAGTTGTTACTATAAATTAAGTTGAAATCCGTGCATTGCGAATTGAACCAGTAAACAGTACTATCTCGGCTATATTGTCGCTTCCATTACATCGAGTCCAACCCAGAAGGAATCGCTGAGTGCTCGCAGTCGCGACGACATTCATGAACTTGCGATTATCAAACTAGTTTGCGGGTGCTAAATTTGTTTTTCTACCCACTTATTTCGCAAAGCCCTGAAACGCTTTCCCGGAGCGTGCTCACAGTAACAACGTAATATTATTTTGGGCACACCGGTGTCATTTGTCTCGCATATACTCTCGGCAGCCGCAGTCAACATCCGTGCATCTCCCACGACGAACGCCATGGACATCTGTGTTCTGAAGCGGCATTACCTCCTGAAACGGTGATCAAGTTTTAATAACGCGAGCATCCGTTGCGTGAGCTAAATCGGCTTACTTGCTTAGGTGGAAAGGCGCTGCAGAAAAAGTTACCGCAAACTACGAGGTAGAGATTTGAAGAACTGAGGCCGCAGATTGTGCTAAAAGTTCGATACCAGCTCGCGGAGCCACCGACTCAGCGTTCTTTGTCCTTCAACGGCACACAACTTGAAAACGCACGGCACGGCGAACGAGGAGGAGGGAGGCAAAGAACGCACGTGCAGCGCGAGCGGTCAAGGACAAGGGACCAGCGATACGGGCTGCCGCCGTTATCTTTATTTGGAGGGAACAATGGATTTATAAGTGACGCTCTTTCGGAGTATACGGCCTTCGCTTCTATCCAACTGTGCTATACCACCTTGTCCCGGCAATACAGGCATTGCCACGTTTAGGAATTGAAAGAGTACCATCTACATTAGAAGCTGTGGCACTTGCAAAGCAACGCTTACTGTTACCGAACTAAGGGTGTAGGCCGAATCTGTGACTAGAAGGATATACTCAAGAAACATATACTTGTCTCCTCAGAAGGCTTTGGTACTGCAGCGAGCTTCCATCCAGGACGATGAATACTGGCTTTCCGCGACTGTTTTGTCTCCACAAACCCGAAAAACCGACATTCGCGTTGTGGTTTCGTTCCTGTCTTCACGATGCACTAAGCAACACCTATGCCTCATCCCTCATCAACGCCGTCACATAAGCAGCAAGCAGTCACTGCTAATAAAAAGCAGGAATGCGTATTGAGAGTACGGGAAGCACGAACGGGAACGCACAGCCCGCCGAGAGGAGCACAGCCAGCCAAAGAGACGCCAGAAAGACCGGAAGAGGACGCTGGCATCGCGACTTTTATGAGTGCTGCTTTCAGTCAGGGGGCAAGAGATGCAAGTTGAAAATTCCACTACAAATTCTCAGAGCCGATTGTAAACGAAATATTTTGCATGGTGAGATGGGACGATATAAGGAATCATCTGATGAGGCCTATTTACTTGACAGTTGGGGTTACAACTTTAAGTGTTACAACTAGGGATATGCCAACCGAATCCGCGAATTCTAGGCAGGGATTCGAGATTCAGGAATCCGAATCCCATTGCCCAAAACGGCGAATCGAATCTTTCGAATCCACCAATCACGTTTGTTTCTTTCTTTTTTCAAATTGGCGCCTCTGGAGTCCGCCGAAAGCCTCATTGACCGACGGGTGTTTTCTTGTCTATTTGTTTACATTGCTCTGAACTGAAAGAGTGAGACAGGAACTGTTACATTATAAGTTTAAAAGTAATATGGTTTTGCTTTTGATTGTTGCTTTAGCTTTATGGAAATAATTCGGGCTCGAGAACTTATGTGCTTCTAGTAGTCGATGAACCATATGTTAAATAAATGAAGTACTATATGGACGTATTTTCTCCCGAAACTGAACTAGTATGTAATATTTTTTGTTGTTAAACAAATGTAGCATATTCTGCTTCAAAACACTTTTTTCTTATCTTTTTAAACTCCCTTTTTAAAGAAAAGAATCGAAAGATTCGAGATTCGTAAGATTCGTGGATTCGCAGAACCTTCCTTCGATTCGAATTCGGATTCCCAACGGTTCATTGAGTTATGCACAGGTTGCATCTGCGGTGCCGCACGAGCACTGAGCAACAATGAATGCTATCTAAATTATACAGGAAATACACTAACTGCTGAAATTACCAATTACTCTGATATGCAATAGCTGAAAATTAGACGATACATACACAGCGGGTAATTTGCGGAAACACCCTACTTTGTTCAGTTGCACCCTTCGCTACACCCATGTCAAACAACAAGGGTGTTTTATGGGTGCAAATTTGTAACCCACCCTAGTGACTGTGTTAGTGTCCGCGGACGTCTGAATTTCCACGTTTTTACAATCAGCATTTGAACACAGGGGATCTGGGGCATATATGTTTAAGAAAAAAAAATAGAAAAGAAAAATGATTGAGGCCCTGGAATGTATTCGTAGCTAAGGCGGCTGTGGACTCCGTACTGGCTGTGATGTTTGACTTAAGCTACTTTGGACTGTTTTCTTAGAGTGGACTATGTACTCGCTTTCAAGTGTGCTGTATAACATTGTTCCTCCTTGTCGTATCTCCACCTTGCTCTGGTTAGCAGGCTTGCGCGCTTTTGTGAATTTATAGGCTAAGCCAGCTGTAATTACACTACTCTAATTAGCTGAGGGCTACGAAGGGTGACTGGTGTAGTGGAGTCAGAGAAATACACGTATATAGCCTTCGCGAGCAAGCCAGGATTTTGTGAGGCGTCAAATAACCATCCTCTCGACGTATCACTTACAGGTGTTTTGACCAGACAGACGCGAGTGGCTGTTCTCCTTCCGCACTGTTAGATACATTATAAATACGGTGGTTGCTTCTGTGCAGTTTGTCTCCATTCTCTTCGTTGGCGCCCCAGAAAGGTTCCACATTATTTCCACTTCGAAAATTAGCCCTTCTAATTACGGCGGTCGCCACGCAAGCTACGGTTCCACTTGAGAATGCATAGAACGGGCGGCGTGGTATCACGTCGGATACTTCCAAGACCGCCACTTGGGCGCTGTCGCGACGGAGCAGCGCGCCCCCTTTAGGTGTCGCACGGTCCCTATAGTGTAGGCAGGGGCGCGAAGCTGTAGTAGAAATCTATTGTAGCTGAAAACTCACGTGACCTCCGGAGCTGGACCAATGACTGAGGACTAGCCACCCTATTTTTTTTTCTTTTTTGATCATGTCGCGAATGACGTAAATGACGTGTTATCCGTTTCTCTCTCACTACTTTCCTCCTCTCTGCTCTACTTCCCGTCTTCTTTTGTTGTTCCTTTTTTTTTTTTCCTTCCATGCACTGTTCTTTTTTTTTCTTTTTTTTTGCGTTTGTTGGAATGCAGTGGGAGTTACAAGAATACGACGGAGCCTTGGTTGTTTTTGTCAGATGAAGTATTTTATTGTGCGACATACGGTTATGCAAGCAAGACGTACACAGGATGACATTAATATTGCTCCAGAATTTGCTTGAAGAAGCCTGATAATGTCGGACTGCCTCTGGCAAGGACTGCTACTGGGAACTGGAGCTCAGTGGCTGCAAGATGAAAAAAATTGGTATCAGATATACAGTTATGCATGTGAAAGTTGCAATGTAAATAGAAAGAATAAAGGTGCTATTGAACGCGAAAAATAAGAACGGTGGTAGGGTTGCGAGAAGCTCGCAGCCATGCGGTGTGATGAGCGACCTTAGTACAAAAAATACCTTGTATTGTGCTACTTCACAATGATATATTCAGACCGATTAGCCTGACAATCTTCGCTTTGGCGCTACGTACAGAACAGCTACTAAGTCAACGCGTCTGACGAAACTTGTCGAGCGAAGTCATCAAGAATCAGACTTACAGTAGCGTCATACCTTATACAGTACGACGTGAACGGGTATTTAATCATATCTTTTAGATGATATTGTTTCACGAAAAGAAATATGGTCTACCATCGTATCTGCAAAGCTACGCTGTCTGTCTCGGTCACCGCGTACTCCGGTAACTGTTAAGCAACTTATTCACAATACACGAAGTGAATGCGGTGTTGTAAGGCAACAAGCAACGACAAATCACTTACCTCTTGGCTGTCGTTGACCAGGTATCGGGTACGAGGCGTTCGGACGCTCGAATAGTTTCTACACCAAGAAGCAGAGCACAAATGCTGCGCAGGCATCTTCCCTGGCAGCTGTGGCTGTTCGACGACACTCACATGATACAACTTGCGTTTTTAAACAGGAAAAATCAGAACTCATAGTCCAACACATCCGCTACACAACACGAGCCGTCCGAAACGGACGCCGGTGACTCCGTGGACGCCGGTTCCAACCGGCACAGCCGCCGCGCTGTCGCCTGCTCGAGCGCTCGCGAACAAATTTGAAAACGGCCAATCATCGCTCAGAAAACGAATTCATCCTCATGGGAACCAATCAGTAATCACTAGCCACCGGATGTCTCCATGACGTTCAATTTATGACGTTTTCTGACGTCCGATGACGTGAAACGCATGAAGCGCCTCACTTTATTCCGCAAAGGAACTGCCGAGTTTCGGGCCCTTGGTGTAGGGGGCTTCCCAACTGTACTTCTCTTACGGCGCTGGAATGAAAGCCTGTAAACTATCGCCATGACACTGCCGCCTTGTCCCGTATTACATCACTTTCTCCCGGTCATCAGTCGTGACCTGGTTGACGTGCTATTCTGTATCGCGTTAATAGTTGCGTTTTATTTTGCTACTTGAATGTGTCTGATGTGTTATACACTGGTGTGCATGAAAACGAAAGCAGGGTGTATCGCGTACGCCTGACGCCCCAAATTTCGTAATTATTCGATTCGTCGGCGCGTAACGGTAGCATGTCTTATAGAGCGTATTCAACCAATTAATGTTGCTCACGTTCTGCTTTATCATATCATTAACAGGTTCCTTTTTCTTTTTTTCATTCGGACAACGACAGCTGTTCGTGGCCCTGCGATCCCCCAGCATATAGCCTCTGTCACCGGAAAATTCTACAGTTGTGCTAGGATGAAGCGAATGGCTCTGCGCATCATTATCTGCTATCTACGTGCATAATAATACCTACTTTCTCAAACGGAATAAGTTCCCTTAAAGATTGTATAGTCACGCTTTCTGTTGTTCTGCAGTAGTCATCCTTTATTTGTTTATTCTGCAGTATTTTTTTTTATTAATCCTGTAGATTTACTTCCATTCAAATGTTGCTTCTGGTTACCGTACGAGTAAATTTGTACACTTGCATTCCTTCGCCTTCTAGATTTTCATTTTCTACTTCCCGACAATATTAGCGGATGGACTGGCGGAGGTCCGGGAACAGAGGGGGTGGGGAGAATCCGAGTGAGAGGGTATTGGAGAGGGCGCGCAACTGCACTCCCTGGTAACACAACAACCCACTTTTTTTTTTGGGGGGGGGGTGCAGGTGATACTTAATCCGGCTGTCGCTTTATTGCCCACAGTGCCGTCCAGACTGCCCGTCCGGTGTACCCCTGGGAAGGCGCAGGGGTGGCTGCTCCTCTCACCTCCCCCTCAAAACGGCTCTCATGGAGACGCGTCGTCGCAACGCATAACACTGAGACTGACATTACTGGCACAGTCAGTAGGTGACACCGGGGCTCCTTCAGATATCATTCTAGCTCCTTTCCATTTCATCTTTCTTTCATCGTTCATCGAGTCGCCATCTCTGTTTCATCCGTGACAATGTTTGGAAGCTTAAGTGCATGCGGGGGTTCCAGTGCGGGTGAGTGCAGGAGATCAAGACTAGCACGCCCTTTCATTATGGCTGACCACTCTACCTGTACGAAGAAGTGATCTGGTCGACTTTTACATCAGACCTGCATGATCACCTGGCCTGCCGCTTGACCCAGACGCTCGTGTTCATGTTATTTTATCAATATGGCACTTTACATGTAGGTGAGTGCAGGAGATCCTGCCGACTTTCACACAAAACTCACCATCACTGTCAACGTCTGTGCGTTTCTCTGGTTTTGGTTTGAGATATTCAATAGGAACATCGAAAGTCAAACTCGCGCAGTTCAATCACGTATTTCTGTCTCACTCGCAGAATACGATTCATGTAACAGCCCGTCTTGATTGGGATAATTTTTGAACAGCAAACACGTGACATGTTGCAGATATCTGGCCAGAACAGCACAAGACTTGGACGGGGCAGGACAGGATGCGGTGTTCGTCTCGCCGTTCAATGCGATAGTCAGACAGCGCCGGGATTTACTTATTTATATTTACCCTTATGGCTGAAGGAGTACGGAAGGGAGTGGTTAACATTTAATATAAGGGCAACATGACCAGCATGCAGACGTCTTTACGAAGTCCACGTGAACAGATCACACAATTTTGCCAAACAAACAGATGAGTTACTGTTGACTTATTTTAGGGCGAGTGGAAAGCAGACGCAGATTAACGTTATGGTATAGCGGCGGTGACACAATAGTGCCGCGGTTGTAATTGTCGAATATGACTGGTGCTGCGGTATTTTGTACTGCTTCAGCTGAGTGGGAGATTATGCTGTGATGGGTATTTGATCCATATATCTGCAAACCCTTGCGTGCAATTCGAAATTATCCCCACATTGTCTTAACAGCTCAACGGTTGCTGTCGGATTACTCCACCTTGCGCCACCAGGGAGACCGCCCGCCACTTTTTAGTTGTTCCCTTGAGTTCTGCTAAGGCGCCATTAATGCCACCTGGTGGACTGTTGGACAGCATTTGTCGGACCATTAAACGTGGCTGATGGGCCAACAAGTTGGCTTGATGCGCCATTGGAATTATTGATAGAGCCTTGTTATTTATTTATTTTTTCAATCACTGCCGCCCACATATCGAGAGGATGTCGACAATTGTCAAACAAACAGCACTTCGCAGTATATTACCAAGATCTCTCACCCGTGTCGAGATCTCTGACAGAGTTTGCATGAAACGAATGAATGAATGAATGAATTTCTATCATGCGATAGGGGACGTCGAGGCCAAAAGCGGAATCGGCTTGGAGGGCGCCTCGTCACACCTACAGATCATGTCATCTTCACACTACAACATAATACTAGAGGATAAATCGAATTCTGGGGAAAAAGAGAAAGAGAGACCTAACAAAGCCAACCGAATACTTGGTTCGCCAGTATCACTGGTTCGAAATAAGATCTGTCTAATTTTGTCTGGCATTAGAAAAACATGTTAACGCACATGCTAACCCACAGCAAATATCAGTCACACATGACACACTGACAATGACATTTCGACACTCACATTTTGACATTTTGGCTCACCGCTTGGTTCATAAATAATTCGCGGGCGTAGAGCGTGAAACCGGCCGAAGCTGTCTAGGACTGATAAAGCCCTTCTAGGGTGGACTGATAAATACCATTTAGCCCTACAAGATGCTCGCCAGACCAAACCCACCTGCTCAGACGGCATCTATTTTGCTCTCCTAGTTTTTAAATAAAAATTATGTCGCGAATAAAAAAGCACCCTGTAGAATTTTGATGGGCAGAATCACAGAATGACAACCATAAAGGACCGGTTTAACAAACAAAGTTAAGCAGATTACACACCTCCAAGTCAGTTGAGTTCAAACTATGGTCTCATAAAAGTGCCGTAAATATGGAATTTTTCTCTGGAGAATAATTCGCTCGTTTCCATTGGTCAAATGCCGTCATTGCCAACGAAGGCGAAAAAAAAATGCGACATGATGGAAGCAGATACCCATGACAGAATGGAAGGTGTGGAAGGTAGACCCGCACAGACAATAAAACTTTATACTCGTATGGCGGCAGGCGCCAAAAGGGGAAACAGGAAAACAGCCGCAACGCCAACGTGAGACCTCTTGCAACCCCGAAATTGAGACGGTCTAAAAAGGTTAGGCGTATCACCTTTGAAATGTGGACTTCACACGCTTAGAGAAGAGTCTCCAGCATTTGTTTTAACAACAATATAAGTTTTATTCTACGTTTTCAGGAGCAAGGTGCGTTCATACTCCGTGACCGCGCAGTGAAGCCTACTTCGCAGTTTTTCTCCACGCAAAAAAATAAGTGTTCTGCGGTTCTATGTGAAGCATGCAAGTCTTGCTAGCTTGGTACCGCAATTGAAAATTTCCACTGAAATATGCACTACGCATGCAGTACATCTAAATCGCTGAGAAAAGATTTAAAAAATTCCTATTCGAATTCAGCCCTGATGAGCTTTACACCAGCGAAATTTGGTTTTGTTAGAGGCGATAGCCATTTATATATATATACAGGGTGTCTCAGTTAAATCCCCGGACTAAATAATTCGTGAATGGGTGCACCAATCGAAGAACTTTCTTTTTTACAAGTATCTGTCCGATACCACCTACAAGCTGCGCACTGTGCGAATGAGCGGGAGGTGCTCATTATTTAAATGAAAATGCAAATGAGTTTCGTAAAAAACAAAACTTCTAAAGCAGGGCGATGTCGGCAGTAAAATGGGTACTACCATTTTTGGGACCTTCAGTGGACAACTTTTAGAGAAAAATCTGCCACCGAAGCGGGCCATTTGTGGCAGTAATTAATTGGTTTCGGTTCACATATTTTTGTCGCGGCTGATCGCAGTGAGGCACAAAAGGACGCTCTTCCACTCCCTTATCCACCAATGAATTATGTCCGTACACCAATGAATTACGTCCTTTTCCGCTTCACCGCTTCCGCTTCTACACTTCGGGAGCATCGTTTTCGCTGTACATCAGAGCCCTCCATATTTGGGATATGTATATGTCTTGGGATTTGGTATATGTCTCGAAGGTCAAGCGGCATCGCCGGATCACTTAGCGTGGAATGCACTAGCTAGCATTTTGCAGTTACTCTTTTGTTACCATATGCATGATTTTGAACGATTAAAAGGAAACAACTTTTCGACTAGGGTACCGAAATTTTAGCCGTGTGTCGCTAAAGCCTGTTCAGAACCATTGCGTTCCAATACGTCCGTCCGTTACTGTTTCTGTGCGACGGACGCATGGCTTTCCAACGCACGTGCGCACTTTTGCGACCGGCCAAAAAGTACGAAAAGACATTCACTGATAGTGGAACCACAAGCCTTTATGACAATAGCTGGAATACCATCTGGTCCTTGACTTTTCCTAACATTTAAATTGCAGACCTGATTTAAAATACCTGATTTAAATAGTAACTTTGTGGCAAGGGATGAAACAATTACGACAATAACCCACCCGTCAATCGTATGTGAAGCACACGACCAATAAGGCCGAGCTGTTCCCAATATAGTAGTTTTATACCACTTACCGCTCGCATGATCGAAGAATAGTGACACTGGCTCGCTGGCGGTGAACTTGACAGTAATTTCCAGTAGAATACGTAGGAATGCTCAGACGAATTGGGTCACCGATTGCTGTGGAATTGTAAAGTACGTTCAACAAGCTGTCCAGCTAATACTACAGCCTTTCAGTGCCAATCGCATTGGCGCAATATACCTTATTTTCTTTCAATTTTCAATAGAGTCAACAACTGGGGCTAGTTCTAAAACACAGCCTCACTAATTTTGCACTTAAGTGTAACACTGCATCATGTGTTCCAGAAGAGCACCCTTGCTCCTGCGTTTAACGCCCCCCCCCCCTAAGTACGAAAGTGCCAGGCGTTCTCACTGGTAATTCGAGTGAAGGCACAGACAAGAAAATAGAAATAAGGTAGCAAATTCACAAGAAAAGCAGAAAGAAAAAAATAGAAAGAGAACAAAGCAGATAGAAAAGCAGAGCATTATAACATTTGTACTCACGATTCAAACTAATCGGTACATCGACAGCGTCAGATGAGGAATGCACTGGTTCGATGACTTCTTCTTCTTCTTTGATCTCGGACGCTGGCCGTTTCCGCCGAGGGAGATTCTTCTTCTTCCTCTTCTTTCGCAACTGACCTACTCGCTTCTTCAACGATGGCGACACCGATGTTACCCCAGCTGGGTTCTCACGGGCCAACTTCGACCACCGTCCTATGATCAACATGTAGGCGCTGCCTTCACAGCGTTTACACCACAGGGGTGGTATCCAATGCATTGCCAGGGGGACGAATGTGTAGTATAATTCTTTTCTTGGGAAAAACTCACGTGACCTCTAGCGTCGGGCCAATCGTTGGACGACGGTTGAGTAGCTTTTTGCTTTTCTTTTCTTTTCGTTTCTTTGTCTCCCTGGGCCGTGTGTGACGCTGACAGGGCTTTCCCTTACTCTACTGTTGTCTCCCTCTCCCCTGCTTTGGCGGTTCTGGGTGGTTGTGGATATTCGTTCGCGTCGAGCGAAATAAATAACAAAGCGCGGAGGTGTTGCTGTTCCTTTTACACAAATTGCTTTATATTTCTGAATAGGTATTTCCAAATTATAAATATACAGTCTGCTGTAGCTGCGCCAAACACGAACATGACGTGAACATTGTTTCTGAAGTTGGAGTGATGCCGAAGTAACGATGTCATGACAAAGAAACTTTGCATTCACTGATAGCTGATGTCTCATGTGGAAGATTTTACAATAGAAAAACAGTATATTGACTGCACAGGCACACACATTCGCAGATCCAGCATGACGGAGAACATGTCCAAATCCCTTTGCTGCTTGTGTAGGCGTCTGGTTGACCCGTCACAAAGGAACTTGTGCAGCTGGTATGCCGAAAGATAAAGCTGTTCCAACCACTCAGAACGGCTTATCCATGCAGATGCTTTTCTGAAGAGATACAAATTGAGTGCTTGTATCTGAGTCCATGCTTGCAAAGTGTAGGAAAGAAAAGCAGACAGCAAAGGTAGGTTGCGAAAAACATGTTTACCCATTAAGGTCGCCGACGACCAGAGCGAAAAGCACGTCCACTTTCTGCTAATTGACTTTCATTTTGTACTTATTACTAGTTTCAATGCTTTGTTTACACCCCCTAGTTATTTTCACTGTACACGATGTACGATGGGTTTCACAACCACGGGTGTACTCGCCGATCATCTACTAATGTGTAAAGTGTGACTATTTTTCCAAAGAAGGCCAGGTGAGGCATTGTTGCTTGCAAAAGAGTATTTGATGTCGGAAGTTCCCTTATATTGTGTATACGACTTTGAGAGAGTACTGTCATCGTGTTCGGGAGGGGATCACTCTGGTTTACACTTCGCAAAATAAACTTCGAGAATAAACTCCTCGAAATAAATCACGAAAGAATCCACGGTGTAAAGATAAAGCCGTAAAAATCAACTTTTGCGATACAAACGCTTCAGATTCAAACTTTCAAAATAAATCGTCTCTGATTGGTCGACAGGCACGGCAGCCTCAGAGCAGCGAAGGCTTTTGGCTCCCGCGTCTCAAAATAGTTCCCCGCAGGGTGAGGCTTTTTGCGGTGGGCTGGGAACGAGAGTACCGAATCTGGACGAATCGTTTACTGTATTCTCCGCCGGCTATCAGGATTCTGTTGACACTGCAGTTAATGATTTGCTCTGCTGCTCGCCTGTCAAATTTGAGTATGTCGAACTCTGAATTCGTGTGGTGTCACCGAATGAGTTCCCGGTGTTGGTCCCAGCCGTCCCAGCTATGGTGGGCACCTGCTATATTATGAACATTGTCGCGAACATCGCCATTCTCTTGCAGCTGCCTTGGTTGTGAAGTCGTAGAGTTGAAAAGTGACGATCGACGAAAAAGACTGATTCCGATACCGTGTGGATGTGTTGTGTTTATCCGCCTGTATGTGTTTGTGTGTGTTCCAGCCTCAGAACCGTAGAATCGTGAAATCGGAACCTGCCTGTGGTTTTCCTTGTGAGCCTACGTTCTGATTAACGCAGGGAACAGGTACTGGACAGACTCTCGAAATGCATTTCTGCAAATAAGCTGCATATGAATGTGAAGAAATTGTGTTTTTGTTTGCAAGAAAAAACTATTTTCTCTCGAATGAATAACTTGAGTCAGCAGAGGTCCTAATTTTTTTGTAACCAGCATACGGTAATCTCAAAGTGTAACGAAATAAGATTCTAATTTCAGGAACATCCACATTGATTCGCGCACCTTCCTAGACAACGATTTGCAATGCAAAAGCTGCAAAAGATGTATCTAGACATAATACTTCAAGCACTTTGTTTTCACTGGTCTTTGAATACACTGGAACCGAAGAATGCCATTTTCGAGGTCTTAAAAACCATGAAATTTTCTCACAGGAATTTTTGCATCTTTTTTATTCGCGTGGACATACAGTGCAAATTCTGTTTATCAGATGTCGGAACTGAAGAAAACCAAGAGCAATGAAGTAACTGAAATCAGAAGTGTGAGAAATGAATGGCACCCTCTGTTGTATTTGTTTGCCTTCCTTCCTCTCCTATGATCTTCGCATTCAGAAATCCCCAAATACGTTTATTAGCAGTCACTCTTTATGCCAAGCACCCACGCCAAGAAGAGGTCTAAAATTTACGGTACCAGCTACTTCACTGTATGGTACCCTTGCACCCATTTTTACAGCTTATAAATATTGTGCTGAAATATGAAATCGCTGTAAAACTTGCATCCTGTATCACATTACATTAAATGTGCTGCTTGCAGTTCTGTAGCGTTGTTTCTTCCTCACGTTCAAGTGAAAAGGCAAAAAGAACGCTCCGGGACTTACTCTCACACAGCCATTATTTCGGGGCCATGTCCTCGCACTAAATGGTCACGAGCATACTTTGGAAAACTATAGCGGCACATAGGGAAACCGACATTGCATTTACACCGACCTTCTATTTCTAATAATTAAACGAGACCTAATTAGTACATTTGTTTCGGATGTAGAACGTGTTGTCATCCTTTATAACTGCAAAAATATTATTTCTCTAAGAATAAAAACTCAGTCCATAGACATGCTATATGCACCGCACCTACTAGAAATTAACCAGTGCTTGCTGAAAATATACTGGTATTTGTGTTTTATGTGATGTATGGCCCACATTTTCTTTTTGACCAGCTATGCCAGTGTGAGAGCTCCTACGCCACACTAGCTAATTCCTTCTCTTTGTCCTCTATGTGGTCACATATATGTTACGCTACAAGGAAGCTACCTGATACCACAGTACCAAACAGGTGAATTTACATGAAGACAATCACATAGCAGAGTGAATAACAACCACCATTATTGACTTAGTTTGCTTGGTCGATGACAACTGAAGGTGGCATATTTCTTTCCTCAGATTTTTTTTATTGGTTTGTTCCAGCTAAAAACAGAAGCCATACACTGAGCAGCAGGGCATAATAAAACCCTCCATAAGCATCACTTTGCCTCTTTGGCTTTGGCAAGTGTGACTTTGCCTCCACAAGCATAACTTTGACATAATTGCTTTGTGCCGTGATATAGGGTACTATGACTGTGTTCGCAGTACCATTTAAAAGGTTGGCACCTATAGGGCTAGAGTGTAGCCCCCTATAGTGTGCAGATATTCTGATGCTTGCAGAGCTGTAAGCTGTTCTTCCGGGTGAAAGAAAGCTTGAAGACTGCACGTTGTGGCTCATTGCCAAAGAGATACGGTTGGAGAAAAAATTACTGGACATAAAGCACAGTGAGGCATGCTCCACCCAGGCCACAAGGAGGTACACAATTAATTTGAGCCACCTTCTGTTAATGCAGCAAAAACACCTATTTCCACTGAAAGAAAGACTGGTTTCTTTTTTTTTTTTTTTTCTGTTGTGGTTGAAGGGCACACGAGATCATAATAAATTGTTTCCAAAAGCTGTTACGTCGTATTCTGACATGATCTGAGCCAATATGGTCAGCTGATGCTATAAGACCTACAGAAAACACATGCCAGCAGATTCTGAACATGCTATTGGCGGCGAGCGCAGACTTAGGCGCCGCTCTAGCGGCTGCTTCTGGTAACCAGATTGAGGGATCGCATGTTTTTGCTCTCGTTTCGCGCTGTTGTGTTTCTTCATGCGAATGAGTTTTATCAAGTGAATCTATCGAATCCAGTCATTTTAAGATCACCTGAAGAATGGAGACTGACCCAGACACCGTTCCTGGTATGCACACTGTTTAATTGCGCGTATTTTCTCGCTGTGTAGGGCACAGTACACGTGAGGTTAATGTGTAAATACTTGTGGCATATTCTCAGTTTCAGTCTCATTAGCCGTAATAATGGACCATGTTGGTGACCGTAAAAGGTGTCTTATGGAAGGAGACAACGTCTATTCATCCGGACACGTCATTGAATGCAGTGTAAAAGAGACCAAGGGGAGCCATCTGCTCATAATAGCCTTCGTTCTGCGAACGTCTGCACTGAAAGACCAGCCACATGAAGTGAATTTGCGACTGGATAATGGACGCCTGAAAGAAGTGAAGTGTTCGTGCAAAGCAGGGTGAGGACTACTATGTTGGATACCGCATGAATCGAATTTTTGGGTCATGTCAGGCATTGCACTACACCTTGGTGACATATTTGCTGTAGAAATTTTCCCGTTTCAGGCTTTCCCAAACGTGCAAACACTGTATTGCTGTGCTACTGCACATTAGGGAACGCAGGCGTCTGCCAATGCTGTCATGTACAGATATTTTACAGCAGTGGGGAAAGCCACACAAAAGTGCATTGAAAGAGAAGTTTGCCCCACGGCCTGTTACAAACATGGCATGTGCTAGCCAGGTATGTTTCTGTTTCCTTTTTAACTTCCTCGCTCATGAACATAAGATATTTGTCACAGCCTCGAATAAGGAGCTTTAAGGAGGACTGTTGAAAGCGTGAAGAAAGTAAGATCATTATCAGGTTATGGCACCTGTTAATCGGTCATAATTATTGTCAAATAGCCAAAGCCCAGTCTATAGGACCGTGTGTTCAGTTCTGTACCACTCCGGGCCATTATCGTAAATTTATCAAAGTTATCATAAGTTTTCTCTCCTGCTGTGATATGCTAAGACATAGGTGCAACATAGATGTAATTCATTCACACATTCCAATTACCACCAAACCCACAGGAACATTTGCACATTCCACAATACTTCGCGTCTACCTTAATGCCGCCAGTAATCACAAGACCCACAAAACCAAGCGACCAAAGACCTTTCATTTCAGAATGTACTACTAGGGCTGTGTACTCATTTTTTCAGAATAGGAGACAAACTCCCAG
This sequence comes from Ornithodoros turicata, assembly GCF_037126465.1. Classification (NCBI taxonomy): domain Eukaryota; kingdom Metazoa; phylum Arthropoda; class Arachnida; order Ixodida; family Argasidae; genus Ornithodoros; species Ornithodoros turicata. The sequence goes on from NC_088207.1 coordinate 5,434,228, forward strand.
GGACTTGATTTAAGCTTTTATATCACGTCGCACATCTAATGCAGCCTCCGCTTCAAACCGTTAAAATGTGTGTTTCAAGCCTTTTGCTATTTACCTTCAGATACAGTTTCCGAGATTTTCTGCACCTCCCGACACATTGAGTAGACTGGTAAAGAATCTTCCATACAGGTGCCCCGCCTTTACCCACTCGCCTTTGCAGCCAAAAGGTATGTTGTGTTGGGAAATTAACACTGGAAGTTCATGCAAGTAAGAGCTATTCGTGCACAACAATGGAATGCTGCACATATTCAATCTTTTTCATGGGCTGAAAGTACACTATCTCCTACGATGAAAGAGCACAAGGCAATAGAAAAGCATCTGCTCTGTAAAACAAATTTTGATGCACAAGGACGGCTAGATGACAAGAATACCCTGCAGTTTATTGACTCATTTACTATTTACATCATCCTTCCATATCATTAGCAAGCAATGCTGCATAGAAAAAAAGTGTAAAAAAGTGCTTTTGGTTCTGCTCTGCACTCACAAGTATTGCTTTTGTTCCTGCAGAGGAAAAGTTGGCAGAGAGGAGGAAGAAGCTTTTACCATCAAGCACACAGTTAGGTGAGGCTTCCACCAGTATTTATGTGAACAGCAGAGCACCTTTGCAACCACACAACATCCCTCATAAAACAAGCACATTCAGAGTTCACTTACTGGACGATCACCTTAACACAGATGACCAGCTACCACCAACCCTCATGGATCTGGTGCACAAGCACGGAGCCACCTTAACAGCAGAACAACTTCTCCAGCATTGTTCGGACTTTTACACAGATACTGACCTTCAACACATCGAAGAATTAACAAGGGCACAGGCTAGTTCAGAACTCTGGGTCTCATACCGTAGAGGGCTTGTGACAGCAAGTGTAGCATACACATGCCTGACGAAGGCAAACAAACCGAAGAAGGAACCAAGACCTCATAACCTCAGGGGTGTCATGAACGCAGTGCTACACACATCATCATTCTGCAGCAGTGCAATGAAAAACGGAACTGTGAAGGAGTCCGAAGCAAAAACACAATACATTAAGCATATGGAGGAACAGGGACATACTCTCACTGTTCGGTCTGTGGGGCTGCAACTATCAAAGCAGCTGCCAATAGTTGGCTGTTCACCTGACGGCATAGTAGAGTTTTCGTGCGACTGTTGCATGGGGGAAAAAGTACTTTTGGAAATCAAATGTCCAACCAAACTGTGTAATTCATTTCGAAACTTTGAAAATCGTGCTCCAAAGCATGTATATGTTACACAGATGAATGTGCAAATGGGTGTGACATCGGTACATAAGTGTCACTTCTTCGTTTTTGTTGGTACGGATGCAGATAGCTTCGTAAATGTTGAGTGCCTTTTCAGTGAAGCTGAGTATGAAGAATTCCTGAAGAAGATGAAGCAGCTGTTCTGTTCTTATTTGTACCCTGCTTTGAAAAATGAATAATTGTGGGTGACCTGTTACAATAGCTTATCGAGGACAGAAATAGCTATTGACGCTGTAGTTTTTGTGCAATATTTATTCACATATATAATACATTTCATATACAGTTCTTGTGGCTTTTTCATGTGCAAGGGTTTTTGGTCAAAATAAACAGTATATCATACATGGTATGCATCACTAAGGATTGGCCGTGACAAGTTCACAATGCCTGCAATAATTATGACAATTTTATCAAAGTAAGGTAGCATTTCACCACCAAAGGGCTCCCTCAACACCTTAAAAACTTTCATCCGTTGAATCGCCCTCTCAACGTGCACACGAGCGGATGCAATAGACTGGTTTTGTAGAGCATCTCTCTCACTCAACTGAGCTTTTCTTCCCAGGAAGGGTGGACGATACAGCGTTACACGAGCATCCTCACACATTTTGTCAATCAAAAACCCTTTGTCTGCCATCACGGCATCAGTCTATGGCTCACACAGGGCAAGTACTCCACTCTCATTTGTAATGTGGCTATCGGATGATCTTCCACCGTAACCTCTGCTCACAAAGCTTATCATGCCTCCTGGAGTCTCCCCAACTAGAATCTTTGAAGTGTATGTGCCCTTATAGTGACTGTAGGTCAAAATCCTAGAGTTCAGGTCCCTCGGTCTCTGCAGAGGAACTTCTGTACAATCTAACACAACACGTGTTTTTGTGTAGCCCTTAAAATGAGCTGTGATATTGTTCAGGACTTCCTCTTTCTGTGGCCAATATATGGCGTGACTCAGTATCTCTGATAGGATGCAAATAGACAATTTATACAGTTTTGCTACTGTTGTTCTATGCACACGAAATAGTACAGCTAATGCACTGTAAGATAAATTATGGTACAGCTTCATGAAAGTTAGAAGGACTGCATCTTCATCAGTAATCAAAAAGCCTTTCTCTGAGGCTGACATGCGCAGTTCAGTGTACAGGGGTACGATGTTGTCAAACAGTTGCTTGCATGGGAGAGAGGTAAGTGCGACTAGCTCATGCTCATTTCTTAGGAGGGATACAGATATTAGAGGCAAAGCATTTGACCGCTCAAGGGTGTTGGCTTGGCAAGCAGCGTCTACTAAACTGGCTTTGTCGGATTGACAGGCAACGTCTGTTGAACTAGCTATCTTTTCGAGAAATGTTGACACCTCGATCATTGGTGATTCCTGTGGGCCTGGTACAGATGAGGTGGGACAGGCACAATTAATGAAGGAATACACTATAACACTGGCTGTTTAAGCCACTGAGCGATATACTTACACTCAGGGTTGACACATTCTATTACTGTGTGTTGGTTCGGATCTAGCTCCATAACTTCAACACTCTGATGAGTCCCAGGTCCATAAAAAGATGTGACGGCTCCTCCTTGAAATAAAATGTGTATGTATTAGTCACGGGCTGTACCATGGTCAGTCAGCAATCATTTATTCCAGTTTCCTCGTGAACGTAGGCTATGGTAAGTACAGCTGTTTAGTACAACTACTGAATCCATTTACCTGCTATGTATGACACATCTGGACCCTGAAGGTTGGTTCCAACACCTTGCCACGGTGCACTGTCCCCATCTGCCAGGTTTTGGTTCTGCAGCACATTGACCTCCAAGGAACGATGACACGCTGCATATGTGTGTTCAAGTGGCCTTTCCTCCCCCCCCCCCCCCCCCGCTGTAAGAAATTACAAATTAGTGGCACACCATAAAGCACGTGGACTGATAGCTTTTGACTAGAGCTTGCTGCTGCTTGAACATATATTAGCATTCTGTAAGGACGCGTCTCATTAAGTGGTCGTGGTTGTAATAAAAACACGGTCGGACCAAGTGTGAACATATGAACATACAGCTTGTTGCTTGTGCATCTTGCAGACTCTTGCTTGCACTGCTCGCCACTGTTCCTAAAAGTTTACATACATTGATATTGGCCTTCCACATGCCGCTCTATTTGGTCTTCCATATCTTACTGGAATCAATATCGGCTTACCATTGCTTGACAACGTCAAACTTTCCCCACCAACAGTGTCGCTGTATGACAATGGCTGACATGGGGCTTCTGTAAGCGTTTAGAAGAAAGCTGATAAAAGACACGCTCCCACTAGTGCACGCGAAGTCCAAACGAAAATATTTCCTTACTGTCGTGCCTTGCTGCCCTTAGAACTGGCCGTTCGGCACTGTCGAACTTGCGTCGAGGAAAGTTGACTGACGACAGAACGTTCGCTTTCAAGAAGCGGCGCTTTGAGCCTGCGGCAAATATTGTGTGGAAAAACCTATGAATTAGTACAGGAACACGTTAAGAAGGTAATGAAATACGCTTACCAGTGGACATCGGTTTGAAATCGCCCTCGCAAAAGTGTTTGGAGCACACACGATAATGGGTGAAGTCTTTCGGTATTTTTCCCATTCTCAGCTTTATGAGCCAAATTTTCCTCATTTTCTTGTCACGAGGATACTTATGCAAACTTATTCCTTCCTCATTTGCATAGCTATTGCATTGAGGAACACTACAATAGCGCATTTTGCGTGCATTCAACCGTGCAAAGCATGTAAAGAATACTACGCTATCCCCCAAGCGCCGGGTCACATGACCCTTCAGGGTGCTCCTAGGCGCCATCTACATGTCGCGCTCGGTGCCAATAGGAGAGGGTATGCCCTTGAAATGATGAGATTTGTTCACTTTCCAGATGACTTCAGGTATGTGAAAACAATCATAAATGTTGACAAAGCTGTTATGAAGCAGCGACTGCAATTAATCTGTAGAACTGGGTAGAACGGTTGAATGCAGAATTTGTTCAAAGTGTGCTATAGCGTCATAGAGATGGGATATGAATGAGCTGACGAAACATTTTTCTTGCGTAAGGGCAAATACACCTGTAGGTTCTCAAAATATTTTTTTTGCTTCCTAGATGGCCTCAACTGACGAATAAGCTGTAGCACATTATGGTGACAATTTTTTTTTAATTTTTTTTAAAGAAAAATAAACCTCTAGATTTTCAATATGTTGCAGGAGAGGACTAGTTATACAAATAAGGGAAGATTTCTTTTAGACGACCTATATGTGAATATACTATCTGAAAAAAAAAGTAATTTTTTGCAAGTGCTTGTTATTCTCAAACACATGGTTAAACAATGAATATAGATCAGCTTGATATTTTTATGTGAAGCTAATCACAAGCAATCAGTTACAAGCATAAATAATCTGGGGCTCCTTCAAGAATGCTAATTTGTCAGAAATTTATTGTAAACTTGACCCCAAATGTGCTCCTTTCTCGAGTTCTCACCACGTCACCAGATTTATTCTCGTTCTACATACCCGTTGGGATGGCAGAGCCGTGGTTCCCCTCTAACACCAGGCAAGGAAAGCGCACAAATGATGCATATGTAGATGTCAGAAGGAAGCTCGTAAGGGACAACTTCATATTTCGGCACAGTTTAATGTGCCCCATTGTTCAAGAAAACAAAATGATGAGTTACATTCGATATATGCATCGTCTAAAAAATGCACACAATTTTTTTCAGTGATATTTAACAGAGTCAAGCTACATCTCTGGCTGGTTTTGGCTGGAATAGCCCAGGTTGACAGTTACACAAGCTGATGTATGTCAGCACTGAAAATATAAAGGGAAAAAGGCAATTTAAAGTGCCTCACTCAATTTACTACTTTTCATAGCTTACACCTTGCCAGGTGTTTTTTATCCTAAAATGGTTTCATTGCCAAAATCAACGAGAATGACCGTCATCACATTAACAAGTTTCAACTGTATACCAAGTAATAACAAACATGTGCTTACTTTTTCTGCAATCAAGATGTAAATTACATCGTTGAGTTGCAGGCTTCAGTGAAAAATCACTGCTTGTGATGTCACTGCTGAGTGAGTACGGCACTGCTAGTGACGCAACATGTGATTCCAGTGTCTTTCACCCCACCCCACCTTATTTCATGAGCAGTTGGCATCAGAATCAATCAGCTTGCATGATGCACTTACGAAGGGTAATTTCATGTGTGCCGATAAACATACTGCAGTGCTAATTTACAATGTAGTTTGTGGCTGTGGAGCACACTCATATTCAGTATGCCATGTGAACTAGGGGAGCATTTTCTGGCATAAACATTAGATGAGTGAAGACCCCAAAAAAATGTAACCACTGTTTAAGTGCATTTGACAACCTGCATTTTTATTGCTGAGAGGCTTTCTTCGTAGCAAGAGGGAAAGGGTGCTGGCAATGTAGCACATGTTCATAAGATGTAGAACCACAGAAAAAAATTGACAGCATATCATGATCTCAATCATGTCATTGTGTCCGTGTTTCTGTCTCCTGTTCTGCATTTGTTAATCTTTTTGTGTAGTTGCTGGATTTTAGCCCAACAGCAGGTGTCAGCAATTAGAGCACATCCAGAACATGCAAGGCATACATTTCCTCGTTCTCCGCATTCCTCATTCAAGTAACGTTGAAGAAGTAACCATGCGAAGAAACAATACAACAGTGAAGCTGGCTTCAGTAGACTACAACATGTAACAATATACAGTATGCCTCAGTGTTTCCCAAACCGTGTGTCAGGACCCCCATTGAGGCCGCGATAGCCCAAACGGGGCCCAAGAGAAAGCAGATGAAGTGAGGGCAATATGCCACAAAACCAAGGAAACTATCTCTCTACGACTGCATTATATTGAAGTTGTTTTACAAAAATGCAAGTTCAGTTCAGCGCACAATCAGTCGGGAAACAAGCTAACTCGCAGCAATGCTTTGAATCAAGTGTGCCGCAGTATTCCTCACTGTATCATGACGAGACCGTGGACCTACATCAGACGCCACTTGCACGCACTAGTATAACATTCATATTTCTTTATTTATTTCGAGAACCCCAAGGGTCCGGAGGACATTACATGGGGGGTGGGAACTGGAGCGTAAGATACATTTACAGCGACTTGATAGAAACAAACAAGCAAGCAGAAAAGAACACCACAATTAGCAGTAAGTAAACAGGAAAATAAAGAAACGACGACAGTACAAACTTATATGAAAACAAGTATTAAAGCGTGAAACAGGGAGTTCGTTCACATAAGTACAGATAATTAACAAATATGATAAGGGGGAGGTGAAAATTTTCATAGCAACTGACATACAAGCGTGGTGGTCTTGTGGGTGGTGTGAACGGGAGACGGTGTTACAAAATACTGTATGCTCGATAATAGTTGCGAGAGGTGATGGGAGGTTGTTCCATTCGATGGCAGTTGAACAAAAGAATGATCTGGATAATGCATTGGTATTACAATGAAAGCATGTGACCTTATTAGTGTGGTCGATGCGAGGAAAAATGACACTCGGGCGGGTGATGGGCAATTGGTGCCGTGGCAAGATGAAAAAGAACTAATGGAAGAGGGCTAACTTGGCAAGACGGCGGCGATGTTCGAGTGAGTCGAGATTAAGATTTGATTTTAACGCGGTTACAAGGGATCGAATTTGTAGTCGTTGGAAATGAAACGGGCAGCCCGATTCTGGATGGCTTCTAGGGAGTCGCAGAGATACTTTTGGGGAGGGTCCCAAATAGGTGATGCATATTCCAGCTTGCTTCGTACAAGAGCCGTGAAGGTTAGGAGCTTAAGATGGAGCCCGCCAACCTGAGGGTGCGTCTAACAAAGCCTAGGGAGCGAGAAGCGTTAGTTATTATGTGGTTGATGTGCTCGTTCCAAGTTAGGTTGGAGGAAAGGTGGATTCCAAGATATTTGTAAGAATATGCTCGGGTTAATGTGATATCACTTAGAATGTAGAAGAAGGGAGGAACTTTGCAATGTTCAGAGGCATTTGCCACTCATTGCACCAACGCCGGATTAGTTAAAGGTCGCTTTGTAAGGTTAGTTGGTCAGAAGGAGAGAGGATTTGCCTGTACACTACACAGTCGTCAGCAAAGAGACGAATCGTGGAAGATATGCCTGAAGGAAGGTCATTTATATAGATAAGGAAAAGGAGAGGGCCGAGGACTGAACCCTGAGGGACACCAGAAAGCACAGGTACATCTGGGGATAGGTGGTTGTTGCATGTAACAAATAACGTACGATTAGTCAGAAATTGAGCTATCCGATGGACGACATACGGGTCGAGGTTAAGCAGATAGAGTTTGTATAGAAGCTTAGAGTGCGGCACCATATCGAAGGCCTTCCGAAAGTCTAAGAAAGCGGCGTCAGTCTGATGATTATTGTCCGCGTGGAGAAATATGTCATGAACAAAACTGACTACTTGAGTTTCACATGAAAAGAGCTTTCGAAACCCGTGCTGCAAGGGATAGAAGAAGCATTTTTCTTCAAGGTACTTAACTACGTTGGAGTATGCGTTCGAGAATTTTACATACTATAGAAGTGAGTGAAATGGGGCGGTAGTTATTAACGATGTGGCAGCTGCCTGATTTGTGAATAGGGACAATCTTCGCCATCTTCCAGTCCTGCGGTAAAGCAGAATCTTGGAGTGACTGACTAAATATGCAACATAGAATCTTGCTGGAAATAGATCTCGTGTTGTATAGAACCTTCGGGTCAATAGAGTCCGGACCAGCACTTGACGACAGCTTAAGTGACTCAATGATTTTACAAATGCCATGAGTGCTGATATGAATGGGGACCATAGGTGACAAGGCGATTACTGATAATGGAGTTTGGGTGTACCCGTTATCGGTGTTGAAAACGGATGAAAACAAGGAAGCGAAAGCGTTGGCGCAGTCGCTGTCGGCGGGTGTCAGTTAGACTGATACGGTGGGATTTTGGTGGAGATAAGATTTTCCAAAATTGTTTTGGTTTATTCGTCCAGAGAGACGGGAGGTCGATGGTAAAGAACTTATGTTTCACTTCCTTGATCGAGCTCGTGTATTTTCACAGTGAAATTTAGCCCGTGATACGTCGTCGCCAAGACGCTTTGCCTTCCTGAATAAGCGCTTTTTCTTGGTTAGCAAGATTTTAAGACTTTTCGTGAACCAAGGATTGGGATCATAAGATTTCACTCTTATCTTTGGAACATTGTACTCGGTAAGGTAGTTTATGTTGTCACGAAACAGGGACCAGTTATCCTCAATGGAGTGAGGCAAGGTGCCATGAAAGGAATTTTCATACAGAGCTTGAAGACCCTCGTTGATGGCTTGGAAGTTAGCTCGAGCATAGTCGTATATGGTTTTATCGTTGAATTTATGAACATTTGGACTACTTGAAGAGATATCTTAGAAAATGGCCTTGTGGTCACTGAGACCATCAGTGACATGCAAAGAAGTGATGTGCTCAGGATGAGAGGTTAAAACCAAGTCAAGGGTTGACTGCGTGGCATGAGTTATTCGGGTAGGATGTGGAACGACATGCAATAGATTAAATGTAAGGCATAAATCCACAAACAGTGTCTCTTGTGAACTCCGGGAAGGATTGCCGTGGAGCAAGTCCCAATTTATTGACCGTATACGTATCAGCGTATATTGAAGGTGTATATTACTCTATATGTATCAGGGCAGATTTCAAGCTTCCTGAGCGCGCACAGACGGTGATCTCAATTGTCTAGCGGCGTAACAGACGGAGAAAGACACCGGCTGTCACACACACAGACATCCCGAAGGCTATGCCCATCTTTGTTGATGCACCCACGAATCCACAGGAAGACTGCCGAAGCTCTCCCACTCGTATTAAGTACCTGTAGCTTGAACTACAAACAGTTTAGTGCACACTCCACAAAACGAGAACAGCTGATTGCTGCTTTCATGGCCGCGGCCATGCGACGGGCCATGCGAGCCGAGAAGGACAGTTCAACAGAGGAGCAATTTTAGGTAAGTTCGAACGTGGCGCCAGTCGTCGGTGCAACAATTTCCAGAGTGAACCGAGCTCGATCAGCTCAGATAACGCTTTTTTCATTCTTTTTCTTTCTAGTAATATTTATCATTCTTTTTGATTCATTTCCAATTCTAATTCCAATTCCAGCTCAACCGCTCAGCGCGCTGACACTAGTGCAACGTAGAGTCAATAAATCTTTCGCTTCCTCGCTTCCCTAAGGAGAAGAGTACTTGAAGTATATTCGTGTTGTGTGATTCCAAACATACCGTTTCTGAGCCAAGACAATATAGTTGCGAGCGCAATTGACATACAAAAGTATCCCGTACCGTGAAGACCACCACCCCAAACGTGGTTGCCACGGTTTCGTTTTGGCCCATTTGCATGTCAAAATTCAAGGATTGATATTTTAATACACGTACGCGTTTCAAAATTTTTAAACGTAGATTTTAACTGGGACAGTCTCTCATATCGGTGTCTGGCTTTTGTTCAAGACGTCCTTATCAGAGTTAATTAATGAATTTAATTGGTTAGTCATCGTTATTAGAGTCACTAAATAGCTATTTAGTGACTCTAATCGTTATTAGTCATTATAGTCTCTCTTGGAAAAGATACGCGCCCGTAGAACTCAACTGTGAAAATGACGAGCTCTCGTGACTTTTTTATAAAAGTTTGTCCCCACCAAGCTGAAACACACACACACACACACACACACACAAAATAAACGGGGTGCCACAAACGCATATACTTCGTGGTCGTACCCATTTTTAATGGAGATTTTTTAAAACAAAACAACTAGGACTATGTGTACATTAGTTTCGCACGTACGGGTACGCGAGTGGAGGAAAACCTTATCTGCAAGGTATTTTGGCATTCTAATTTGCATAATTCACTAAGATGTTTTTTTTGTGTGTGTGTGTGTGAAGCTGTTTTTCTTTCTTCGAGAAACAGAAAGAGCAAAATTGCTGGCAATCGGTTTAGATATGAGATGAATCCTTCATCTATATGCTTCAAATTATTATCCACAGAGGTGACATTTGTTTTTAGTGCACCGTTTCAGATATTCCATTATGGAGATACCTCGCTCGCACTAACTCGGAAGTCGGCAAGGGGGAGCGAGCCCTAACCTAACCTAACTCAACCTAACCTAACCTAACCTAACCTGAAGGAGAGCACTGCTGGACATGGAGTTAGAGATTGAGAAGTACGGCATTTTCAAAGAGGTCCTCGGCGGGAAAATTCGGGGGGGGGGGGGGCAGAGCCAGCACCGTGAAAACTCGAGGAGCGGTGGACTGTTCCCGCTGTCCCCACATTCCGATTTATACCGAAACTAAACAGGAGCAGCTTTCCAAGCTAGGGCTCCGGAACGAACCGACAACAGTAAAAAACAATAAAAGAAAAAGAAGAACAAGAAAGAAAAAAAGAGGAAGGAAGCACAAAAAAGATATATTCGCTTGAACCGCAACGGGTCAAACAACATTGCAAACTCGTTTTTCTTGTGCCAGTCATCGGCATTTTTAGCAGCTTTTCTGAACCGTGATGTGGATTACAGGCCCAAATAATCACAAATGAGCAAGCACGCATCCTCGCTGCTTCATTTTTGGTCACTTTACGTCGTTTGAAGTGCAAATTGTTGCGCCTACCACTAGCGCCACATTCGCGTTCAAATTGCTCCTCTGTTGAACTGTCATTGTCGGCTCGCATGGCCGCGCCCATGAAATCGGCAATCAGCTGTTCTCGTTTTCTGGAGTGTACACCAAACTGTTCACAGTTCAAGGTACAGATACTTAATCCGAGTGGGAAAGCCTCGTCGGTCTTCCTGTGGATTCGTGGGTGCATCAACGAAGATGGGCATAGTTTTCGGGATGGCTGTGTGTTCGACAGCTGATATCTGTGCGCTGAACTAACTTCTATTTTTTAAAGACAACTTCAATATATTGCAGTTGTAGCGTGATAGTTTCCTTGGTTTTGTCGCATATTGCGTTCACTTCATCTGCTTTTTCTTTTCGCCAAGTGGTGTAACCCCCGCTTTGACTATTGCGGCCTCCCTAAGGTTTATGTGTCAGTTTTGGAAACACTGATGCTGTTACATGCGACACATTGTAGTGTACTGCAGCCAGCTTCACTGTTTGACTGATAATTTGCACGGTTACTTCTTTAATATTATTTGGATTACTTTCATCTGATACTGTACCATTAAATAGGATAGGAATCCATTATGGTTCAGAATTATTTTTCCTTTGCAATGTTCCCACACTGATTTGATGACAAGTTGTCTCTCATTAAATTCCTTTTGGGTTGTATTTCACACTGCTTACAGCATAATGTGAGAATGAGAAAATGTATGCTTCACATGTTCTCAGCATCCTCTACAGCAACTGCTCCTGGGCTTAAAATCCAGAAACTACACACGAAAAAAACAAAAACAAAAAACTGTAGAACAGACGACACATCAAAAAGGACACGACAAAATGATTGGGACTGTGTTATGCTATACTTTTTTTTGTGTGTGTGTGTGTCTCTGGTTCTGCATTTTTGTGAACATGTGCCATGTTGCCGGCACCCTTGCACTCTTGTCACAAAAACATCCTCAGACATAAAAATGCAGACAAAAAAGTAGAGAACTCCAACTTAACATAACAAGAGAGAACAAAGATGGGGACACAGGAAGCTTCTAGAGTCTCGGAACATACGCAGTGACCCCTCGGTTTTTAAGAAAAACCGTGGCCCTTCCCCGAACAATACTCCCATCTCTTTAAATAATGACCGGTTGTGCAATCGCTCATTCAGTTTGGCACTGATGATGTCCGTCGCATGACGGATGAAACGTCTGAGTAAACCTTGTTATTTTGTTATGTTAAGTTGGAGTTCTCTACTTTTTTGTCTAGTTATGTCGTCTCCCGGCTTTTGGAGTACTTTTGCATAAAGATGCAGGTTGTGAGAGGCACATAAACACTGCTTACATTGCTAACCTGTCTATCACAAGACATGTGAAAGGATTGCCAAATTAAAATTCAGTAATACAAAAATGATTCTGAAATACATAATTCCAATAGAAGGGAGAGTAAACATTGGAATAACAGGTAGAGGTAAAGCACTGAAGTGTTGGCATTCTTCTGATGTGTATGATATACTGCTCTATTTAACCCATGACATATATGTTGTCAAACATTAACTTCTTGCATTCAACATCAAGATGCTGTACCTATTCCATCTAAGCGACTCGACTTTACACAGACACGTGGCACACCATTTTGGCACAAAGATTTGATATCTCTGCTTGTTGGACATATCAAGCAAATAATGTGCCAAAATTGTGTTACCTACATGACATACTGCTTTGCTGAGATATGTTACAGAAGAAATACTCCTGAAGTGATTAAAGGAAGTGCATACGAGTACATATGCTTTGCAAAGTTGTTCCAAAGTTCCAAGTGTTGAATTGGCAAAGCATTAGTCATCTCATAACAAAGTGATGAAAGAAACTAGTGAGAAATGCGAAGCCGCAAGCACTGTTGCATAGCCATGTTCACAATGGCCAATGACGCTTTTCACTTTGTGTACCGCGGACTGACTATGCTCAATGAGTGGTTTGCAGTATCTATGATTGATGTAGGCCATGGCAACTACCGATGAACTTTGCAGAGTGTGCAATGATGTCTTTTGTGAACGAGACAAACCTCAATATATTCCCACGTAATTTTGATCCTACAATTAATTGAGTTGAGGGTTTCAGGTATTTAAGTGTGCACCTCTCTTCTGATATTTAGTGGGAATCACACATTAGTTACGCATCCTCTAAGCCTCTTAAAAAAATTGTCTTCTTGAAGTGGACACGGAAACTACCTTTCGCAGACAGTACACTGCTGGCATACAAAACCCTTGTACAAAGTGCCTTAGAAACGGTACAAATGACATCACACTGTCCATCATAAAAACAAATGACATCATACTGTTCAACAGTGCCACCAATTTGGTACAGTTGAGCTACGCTCAAAGCTAGGGGGGACGAGTTCGCATCAAAAAGGCACGGTCTTGAGGGGATTATGGTGGTCTTTGACAGAGCACGCGACTTTCAGTCCTACTTTTCTTTCAAGAGGAGGCAGTGAACAAGTGCCCATTCGTGGAACCCAGCCCTCCCCTTCCGATTTGTTTCGGTATCAGTCTGTCTACCAATGTCATGATGACATTTATATTCTGTTGAGTTTCTTACATGCTGTCCAGCACATATATGTAGGTAGGTAGGTATGCAAAATTTTTTTTTTATTACTACCCTTTTTTTGTAGTTTGAATCCCTCGAAAAACCATTGCACAGCACCAGAACACAAAGGCTACATAATGACCCAGTTTCACCAACCTTTTCAGCATCTGAACTAAGATGAACGGTCATTAAACTATCTGCTTCACCACATCACCGATGGAAAAAAAGAAGTGTCTGTTAAGTGTCTGTTCGAAGATTGGCAACCCTTGATATTGGTTCAGTTAACCAGAGTTGGTGAAACCGGGCCTATGGAAGTCACCGAAACATTCATCACATCACAAACCAAAGTTTGTAAAAAGAATTGAGTGCTAGCATGAAGTTTTGGCAATTCTGAGTAGCATTTTAACTGCTGCTTTTGTAGCTGCTGCATAATTACAAGTAATTCAGAAAAAGTAGTACAAAATTTGAGGGTACGTGTACTCTACTCTATCTTCCTCTGCATGGTATTGAAAACTATGATGATTCCAAGTGCTCATCGTCTTGGCCCAGATTCTGTAGCAGATTTATCAGCCATTTGTGTTCCTATTTGTGGTACTGTGGCAAACTAGTCACTCCACCCACATACCAGCATTCCTAGGTTACACATACCATGTGGTTGATATACGAAGAGGGGAGTCAAGTCCTGTAGATCGCATAAACAAAATACAGAAACCGACACTGAAGATTTTTGTTTAAGTTTAATTTGTACAAGGTTTCGCATGGAGGTCCACGCTTCCTTAGGTCCTACCTGAGGAAGTGTCGGTTTCTGTATTTTGTCTGTATCATGTAGTTATAAGAGTGGTTTAAACCACCTCACAGAAGTTGCAGATGCTGTTCATCAACTTTATTTTGAGATGGACAGAGAGTGTCATTGCCTGGGGCGGTACTCTACCCCATAGCTGCTTGTGGTGTGAGGAAGGAAATAATGTCCCATGGAGTCCAAAATTGCCAAAAGAGCTTCGAGAGCAGGTATTCGTGAGCTCGATTTAGCTATAGGCCAAGATATTTTAGAGAGAGGGGCAGGAGTTCAGATTATTGAGATCTCAAAATGGCAGTTTGGAAAGCTCAGTAGTGTGGGCAATGACAAAGAATATACTCTGGATCTTCTACAGCACCGCAGTGACAGCACCTGAGAGAGCCAACTTGCCTCATGTGGTAATGACACAGAGCTGTAAATGCCCCATTGAGTCACAGTGCACCACATTGGCGAGAAGTGTTTTGTGGCATGCAGAAACCAAGCTCTGGGCCAACATTGCTCAGTATAGACGGGACGAAAACGTCAGTTGTCCGTTGACAGGAACACTATTTAAACAATCCATTGATATGTTGGTGAACGAGATCTGCTTTCTACATGACCAGTAACATGACCAGAATTCAGGGACACTACACAGAAAGCCGGCTTCGCGGGATAACACTCAACCATGCAAGAAAGCCGACTTGACAAATTTGCACGAGGATATGGGAGGAGGAAAACTTCGGGGCGGGACGAGGAGGAGAGGTAAGAAAGAGAACTTTTAACGTCATCTGCACGGCAATAACAGTGTGGGAACGCGGGGCACGCACGAGAGCTCGTGCTCAGGTAAAAAAAAAAAAAAAAAACGCTCACTATACCACGAGACCAGCAACGCAACAACACAGCGCGAAGAATTTGGTTAGAAATACTCTGGACGCCATCGTACGCCTATCGTGTGCTTTTTTCGTCGTGGGAAAAAAATTAGGACCTCCTGCAACTGCGCGTAAAGTTGCAGAGCGCACAAGATAGGCCAGTCTTTCATGTCCTATGTGGACAGTTTTTGGGGAAGCCCTAGTTCTGACGTAATTAAAGGGTTAAGACATGCCAATGTATTCTGCCATGAAGCCAACATGGCGAAAATAAGTCTCTCAGGAAAAAAAGTGTGACGGTCTCAAGCTACCAATCCACTTGTGGACAATCGAGGAACCTTCTGCCGTCACGCCTAGATGTGGACTCTTTTTTCAAACCCTCAGTACTAATGGATATTTTACGGAAAGCAGACGAAATGTATAGCTTCAATGGAGGGCATCGAGTTTGCAGGTTAAGCCAACTTTAAGAGTAGGTGTCCCGAAATTCTGGGAATGCATTCCTTTGCTATCTTTCACTGTGATTTAATTAAACACATCCCTCATGTGACGGCGTTCCCGGCACAGTTTTACCTTGCTAAACCACTTTTCGCGGCACTTATCAAACATAACATTAGCGGTTCTTCGTAGGCCGAGGCCGAGGAAAGCAAGAGACGTTTCCATGATGTTTACCGTGATGTACGTGATTACCGTCGTGACAAATGGTCGACACAGCAGTTTTGCGGTACGTTTTATATGTTGCCTATCGTGGACATTTTTCGCTACCAGATTGCCTGTCCAAAACAGCTACGACTGCATCAATGTCACTTCACCAACGAATTCCTTCATAAGTTACACGCGCGTGTTAGCACACCAAGTCGTTACACGTCTGAAAAATACCTGACGAAATCGGCAGAAGAAACATATGCTTTATTAGAGCTTGCAGTGATTATCCTTTTTATGCAGCACGTCACGCAACACCATACAGCTCCGTCGTTACTCCATTTTCTCTAATAGCCTCGTCCCCAATAGTAGCCGAACGGCCGAACCTCTGAAGCGTTGTTTTCCTAGTATTCATACGCGTAGTTATTTACGCCTCTAACTTAATTAAATTAATGAATAATTGAGAGATACATGCTGAATACCACACAGAATTGCATAAAGACTCGTTATTCTGGAGTGTGACCTTCTTAAACACTGATTTTCTCACGTAAAACCATGCTTAACACTGGACTGCATAGACCCATTGTCATTTATTTTGACAGTTTGAATTTGAAAGGATTGGAATTTGAAGGGTGGATTTCTTAGCGTGGATTTCAAAAGTTTTATTATTAAGAGTGGGTAACAGGGTACCCTTCGGGAGGTGGGAATGTCTACGAGGAACACATCCCTTCATCCTTCTGTCTCCTAGTCATACGCTCGTCCGATTCGTATGTGTTGGAAACCATATTTAGCGTGGTGCAGGCTGCGCTTCCGTTCACATGGAACTACAGCGTAATTTACATGACGAGCTGTATGCGATGTTGCGCGAGATTGTGCCCTTGGCAATGACCCCAGGAGACGAATGCGAACATCCTGATGCCAGTCACCGTAGCATCTGTAAAGGACCATTTAGTGAGAAGCAGAAAGTGCGAGACCATGACCACGTAGCTGGAGAATTTCACCAGTCATTGTGTCAGGAACGTAATCTGAAGCTGAGGATACCACGGTTCTCGGAACTGTGGTTCATTGCGCATCACGCCAAGTATTACCTCGGGTTCATAGCAGCTCATCTGCACCTGCTTAGGAAATAATACGAAGGGAACCCAGAGACAGGGGAAAGAAAACACGAAACACACACGATCTCAGACACAGCAACCCTTTTACTGAACAAACATAGAAAGTCAAGTTCCCAACAGTCTCCGTATGGGTGGTAAGGGTGAGATAGATGCAACACTAACACAATTCTGCTTAGGAAGACAGATATCAGAGTGATAGCTTCCAGTTGTCAAAAGATTGAGGCTATGGGCATTGATGTGTTCTGCTTCACAGACTCGTTAAGGCTACGGTCTCACTCTAGCCATCATGAATTTACTTACGGACTTGCTACGGCGGGGCGCCACCGTCGCGGTTTCCGTGGATGACCCCGTTAGGGAGAACCGCGCGCGATTCTCCCGACTGGACCCTTTGACCTTGAGTCTCTTCTGTATGCCACCGTACCCGGTGTTTATACCTGTGTAGAAGGGAGCATTGTCTCGTAAAAGCCTTCTGAAACTGTCGTGCAAGACGGCGAGTTGATTTTTGGTGCTTTCGTGGTTTGAGTAGCACGGGGGTAGCTGCCGCGCGTGTAGCGTGTGACGAAGACTGTGCAAAATATAATATATTTGAGATATAAAAAATATATATCTCAAACGCAAAATGGTCAAACAACCGTCATAAAAAATGGACGCAAATACTAAATAATTCCAGTCAGCTGCGAAGAGTCTGTTCACGTGCCGATCGGTAGCAGTTTTATCTCAATACAGCTTACAGGAACAGGATTTCTTGAAATGAATTATGAAATTACCACTTCTGTTGAAACTAGAAGTTCAACTCACAGTACGCACACAAAATGATAAGAATCAAAGGAATGGCATAACCGAAGTAAAATAGGGATGTCGACAATTATACGCTATGTAACCTGTCCGTATTCCGCATAGTAGCGGCCGTGACTAGTAGGTGAAGATAACTTTTTTTTTTTTCTATTTGGCTGCGATTCGTGTTATCGCTTTGTGAGATGACGAGAGGTGTGATGTGTAAAGAGGGAAATAAAATGCGGGGGGAAAGCAACAAAATTGACAGGCAAAAATATATTTCAATATATCTAGCGGTATCACATCTCGGGAGGCCCATGACTGTACAGTATGTCAGTTTAGTAGACGCATCAATTCGATTTGGAATTCGAACATTGAATTCCATATTTGATTAGGAAATGGAATAGGATATACGATTACTCGCTTCGGTGCTCAAAAACCCAAACATTCACACCGTCCTATGTATGGTGCTGCCTGCAGCGTCCATGCCATGTGACGTACAGTGTGCAAAAAATGAATTCCTCTCAAATGCAAGATGACGAAACAATCATAATAAAAAAGACATTGTAG
The DNA here is from genome assembly GCF_037126465.1 of Ornithodoros turicata. NCBI lineage: Eukaryota > Metazoa > Arthropoda > Arachnida > Ixodida > Argasidae > Ornithodoros > Ornithodoros turicata. The sequence goes on from NC_088207.1 coordinate 5,452,446, forward strand.
TCAACAGCTTTTTGCTGTGAAGTTGCTTGTTTATGTGTTTTCACCTTTATTTCTATTATTTCAGCTTGAAATTATTTATAAAATTACCCTATGGAACCGAGCAGTCACGGAAATGGCATACTTGCATACACTGCGCACGGAAACTGACCAGCATCAATGCCCGTAATACGAAAATGGCATAAACGAAGCAAAAATAGGGAAATTGCGCGTTTTACTCTTAGACCCGTCTGTATTCCGCACGGCAGCCGCGGTGACAGTACCACAATGGGCAGTGCTGTAGTCGCTAATCGCTATACATGATTTTCATTAGCTGAGGAGCGGGTGTGCTACGTTTCTAACCACTAGAGGAAAAGTAATTTCCGCCACAAAGCTTGGCAGCGGATTCGATGCTGCTACAGCTACTTTGTCGCTATTTCAGTGGGAAAAATGGAAAGAAGTATACCGTATCTCAGGGCGTTCCACTTGGACAAGGCGGAGCCGTGTCTTTAGCCCCACAATCCAACATGATCGGGTGATATGGTGACATTTTTCAATTTCTGCGCCAACCTATTCTGTCTAGAATCCTGGTTTCAGGGCTGGTATCGACGATTTTCGTGCTCATTGCTCCTGATTATAGCAACATGTAGTCAAAATGGGTACGTGTTCGCCACAACGCGAATACATAATTAGTAATTAGGAAGAGTGATATATCACACTATCGTTTAGAAATGAGTAGCGCCGCTTGTAATTGTGCTACTTTTTAGAGGAGTAGCGGGTAGCAGTAGTCCGCCACCTAAATTTGGTACTGGGCGCAGTTATTGCTTTATGTGATGGTAAGACGTGTGTCCTTTCTCAGAGTCAAGTCGCTGATTTCGCTACTTTAGTTCAGTCTTTTCCGCCGCGTTAGGTTGCAGTGAAGTGATTGAAGTGATCGTCCTTCTTGCGAGCGAACAGAGGATCCCTCATGTAAACTTCAGAGTTCGGTTCAAGAAATTGGTTTCCATAAACTGATTTCAAATAAAGCAGCATCGCGTGGCGAAGGTTCCTCACAGCAAAATGCCTGCAACACCATGCCGTCTCCTTGTCTACAAAATGAATTTTATCCTGGTTCTTGGAGCACCCGATTCTTGAATTTGAACTCGTTCTTGGCGAGGAACGGCGCAATCGTGAATGACAGGGGGACGGCTCTTTCTCTTTGTTTTCTCTGGAAGGATGGGGAGGGGTAGAAGGGAGCATGGTACCTTGCAATTGCAAACAAGGAAACGGAGAGAAAGCAAACTGAACCCAACAGAGAAGTGTGTTTGAAAGACAAAAGAAGCGAAGAAGCTGACCCACAGCTACCTGTCGTGATGATGTGCCCTGGCTCCATACTCCAAGGGCGAGATTTTGCACGCACCCCTGAACGCGGTGTCTGCCGCACTTCTCATGTCGCTTGGAACGCTGGCGAAATTTGCCTCGAACGGTATCTTTATTTTCGAAAGTAGCATGAGGTAGACATGTTTCAGATGGAATTATGCCTCTGTGAAAGCTGCAACGTTTACCTCAGTGGAGCGGACAACGTCACGACCGAGTTGTACGTAACACGTGAAGATCGATTACTCGTTTAGTGAATTTGACTTCAATCAGTCTTCTGCGAGCAAGTAATTTTTCTAGGTAAAATGAATATAATTTTGAGTGATCAGTTACACGACGAAGTGATTACTCCGTTTTGCATAGTCTAAAGTTCCGCCAAGAGCCTCTCTCCCGCCATTCCAGTGCGAATATATTTGCTTTGAGTGTATTTCTCGATGCTGTTTGATCATCCTTGCTCCGGCGCGACCTGGTTATATCGTACACAACGACGTCGCGACGGGCACTGTTCTGATCACGTGGGCGGTAACGACGAAAGTAACGCGTTCCATCTTTATCTGGTAACGTACCACATTTCGAGTCCAGTTATTCGTAAAGGTAGAAAATTTCTCACACAGTACAGGAATAATTTCAACAGAAAAGTAAGGGGGCCTAAAATAGGACTGAGAAAATACCTATCAAGCCTGCACCCCGCGGGGGACGTAATTGTCAGGGTAGAACAACAACAACACACACCAAAAATAATAATAGTAAACGCTCTTCTTTGCTATCTAAATTTAGCTCGAACAGTAATCCGGAAGCACGAACAGAAACACGAAATATGCAGGAAAGATGGCAGCAACGAAATATGTTGCTTTTGCGAGAGAGTGATTTTCTAGGTAGTCTGATTACAATCCTGGGTGATCGAATACACGACGAAATGGTGCGCATAACGTGACAAAGGCCGAACTTCGACCAAGAGCATCTGCTCCACCATTCCAGTGTGAATGCTCAGTGGTGTTTGCTTGCAGTGTGTGGGTAACTGGCTGATCTAAGCCAAACTGGCTCCATGCGGTTGGTCCGGTGCTCTTAACTCCTGACTTCAACACATATGAATAAAGAAATCACATGAGGACAACGTGCCCACACGTGCCAATGTGCAGCCCTGTATTACTACAAAAGGACGATTGGCGACCAGCATAATGGAGAATAATGCAACTCCTCAGCACGAAATTCAGCCAAACGGACACAATATAACCGTACGATCAACAAAAATACACGCGGCAGGAACCTGCGTATACGGAATCACGCACGGGGCCAACGTTTCGTAAGTCAGGGAGGTCAGAGAACAGAGAACCGCTGCGTGATCACGTGATCAGCACATAGGAACCCGTGCCATCTCTCGGCAACCTCTTGCAACGCGAAGCTGCCGCTGGTTTCAAACGCGTACGGCAGGTGGCGCTTGTCACCATATTTTCTGCATTTCTGTGTGCGATTTTGAACCATGCTAGTTTATTTATTATTCTTTCATTTGCGATAAAACTTTGGACATCACTCCTGCTGATAATTACCTGCCCGCTGATCATATTTTCAGCCGAGAATAAGTACAGAATAGCTTTTTATGGCAAGTGTAAAAGTAGCGTTTTTTTCTTAAATTTGATAGACAATAATCAATTAATGACGCTTTACGCGAGAAAAAAGTTCTTGACTATCCTTTGTATACCGTGCAACGTCACTTTGAAAAAAGATTGACAGCGCTATCTCTTTTCGTGTTCGCATCATCCTTGATTGAAAAACACCAAAAATGGAAGATATGGTCGTCCTTCTCGCTTTATAACGCCACAGCTGATCATCACATAAAAAAACGAGTTCTTGGCTTAGCTTGCCCAAAGAACAAGCTTTCCAACGGTACCAACATATTTCACGTAAGTTGCCGAGAAGCCGTGTAACCTTTGAGTGAAAATGACACTTTTCGGGTGATGAGTGGGACCGTAGCCTCAAGCTTTTTGAATACTGGTCTCGACACGCTGACGAACAGGTGAATCTAACTTGAGGTGTCTCCGTCAGTTTTCTTACAGAGGAGGAATACTTAAAGGGACTCTGACCAGAAGTTCAACAAATCTTTCGTTTGCATCTATTACGAAGGTATAATATGCCTCCAGGCCACACGCGGAATATTTTGGCTGTGCGCGGCGGCAAAGTTTGCCAAACGGGGAGCTGAAAACCAGCTTGGCTTTTCCTCCTTAACTCACGCAATCGGCGCCGAAATCTGGCCTCTTTGTAGTGGTTATCCGCCAATTTCCGTGTGCGTGACGAAAACATGAGGTTCATGTTTTATTGGGCGCCCGGACCGGAAGTTCTGTTGTTAGTTTATGAGAGCGGCGGCTTCCGGAAAGCGATCTTCAATATGGACGTCGAAGCAAGAAATGCGGAGACTTCGAGACTTCGACTTTTTTCTGACCTTTCTGCGATCGAGAAGGAAGTTCTGTGTGCTGAACAGTTCGGAAGCCTCGCTTTCGAAACGTCGCCGATGCCGCAAATGCGAGCCCAAGTCAATTAAGTTCTACGAACATCGGTCACAGATGAAACCATCAGTCGCCTGTCTTCGACAGACAGGTAAGCGATGAGCTTTTTTTAACGCAACACTGTGATCGAACATGTAAACGCGTCCTCTGAAATTTCGTGTCCTCATATTTAATGCGTACTTGCTGTTTAAGGTGCGCTGCGGCTGGTGTGTTATAATGCCGAAGGAGATCGAATGCTTGTGATGCAAGGAGCTCGAAAGCGCAGCCGAATGACAGAAATATGAGTGCATTACATCCCACGCAGATTTCCAACTTCTATGCCTCAATACGACTGTTCTGAAGGTGACATATATTGAATTCCGTGGGCAGCGCGAACCTATGAGCGACCATATTCACAAGTAAGTCACATTTGACCCTGTCGAACGATGTTAAAATTTGGTCGCCCAAAATGGGTTTGGTCCTGCATTAAAGTCGCTAAAGCGTATAAGCGTATTCATATTTTGTACATATTTTTCCCCATCCATGATCAATTATCATTCATTGCCTCTCATTTGTTAGTAGCCGCATTTTGTATCGTCGTGTATCGTTGATCTTGTGTGTGTGCTGTGCTTGTTATATAGTACCCACGTGAAATTCGTTCAGTAAATCTCTCCCACACAAAAACTCCAGCACAGGGCATACCACATAAAAGACGACACAATACAGAACTGTGAACTGGAGAAAAGCAATATAGACAACTGTGTAATTGTCAGTGCGCTGTGTCTTAAGTCACCTTTTTATGTCTTGCCCTCTGCTTAGGTTTTTAGCGTAGGCTTTTAGCGATATTGAGTGTTCTTACTTTCGATTCACTGAAAAGTAAAAAAAAAATGTTAGATTCTAAAAGAATACAGCATGTGTATATACAGGGCAGAGGCGGAGAGTTTTCATTTTCCCGGAGGGGGCAAGGGCGCACCGCGCAGTAAGTACTCTGGCGGGGGGGGATATGTTTATTAAGAAAAAAAAAGAAAGGAAAGGTAAGCGAGATGGATATCGGCTTGCTATTCCAATAAAAAGTGAAAGAGGGAAGTAAAAAAAGGCAAAGAAAATAAGAAAACAAAAAGAAGGAAAGAAAAGGAAAAGAAAAATGAAGAACACAAACCTAAAGCTGAAGAATCACACACTCCGGCGGGATCCTATGATGTATGCAGAACTGGTATGGAGATAAGAGGAAGGAAGAACAGAAAAAAACAAAACAAGAAAAAAACAGAGAAAACGTAAACAGTGAACATGTGCACAACTGAAGGCATTACGCCTTTGAAAACTGAGTGCACAAAAGAACAAAATGTATTGAATCCTCTGTGTTTGACCGCGCAATATATGATAACGAAAGGGAAGTTAGGTAGCAAGCGAGCTGGTGGTGACGATCCATGACTTGAAAACCCGAGACGAGGTATGATATATATATATATATGAATTGCGCGCAATTTGAAAAGCGCGCAATATAGTGAATATGGTCAATGAAATGGAGCAGCGGGAGTTGAACCCGCTCCCAACGAATATGCGTTCCGAAGATCCTACCCTTACACCTCACTGGCAGCTGCTGGTACCTTTTCGACTGCTTTGTTTCATTGATCTGATTGCTTTGGGCAAAATTCAGGCTATGTGTTGTGTCATCCTCTGTGTTTCTTCGCCTCACCTTCTACTGTGATAATGAGTATGGTGCGCGGATACATATTTTACAAATTGCAAGATGCATTTTTGGGTTGATGCCTCTTCGCTCTTTTGACCTGGGCGCGCCGAGCCCCAAAGGTTGGTGTCAGTGTCTTAGCGGGACTTCCCGGGGGAGGCGGCGCCCCCCCCCCTAGTACATGTTCCGGGGGGGGGGGGGCAAGGGCCCCAGCGCCCCCCCGCAGTCGGCGCCTATGATACAGGGCGTGTGCAGATAAATTGCAGTCACTCTCAAGTACATGTGGAAATACCACGACACACACCGTGTACTGTGACCTGCTACCTATTTGCCTAAACTATATTTTATGTACATCTGCGTAGACGATATGGATATACTGCGTATCGCCAGTTTGCAACGTGTTTTTGCCACAAGCTTGGGAAAAACAAGAACATGGTCATCCCAGCCTGTGCAGCGAACAGAGTCTGGCGAGCCTTCCACACCGAAACCGCCACAGGCTTCAAGTACCCAACATCCTAACTGGAGGTACCTCTTCGCACAGCTCGTCTATCGCATTTAAACTAATTCAGCATCTGTATTTAGGATTACTTATAGCTCTCAGGATGGCGCATGGTCCATGAGTTTAATATGTTGTGTTGAAACACAACACTAGTCCTTTTTCATGAGTCTTGCGGAACGATAGATGAGCACTCCTTTCATGACATTGTGTACCGTTGCTACACTGAACAATTTGTTGAGCAAGACTGATGAACAAATGAAAAGCAAAGTCTGTCTTTGAACTGTGCATGTTCCTTGTAACATCTGTATTTGTTAAGTGACCCATGTTGTTGTCCCCCCTCATGTAATGCCCGCAAGGGCCTATGAAATATATTCATGAATAAATAAATATGAAAACCAGAAAAAGATGTAACATCTATTGTAATACCTATCCTCTCTTTGTGTGAATGATACATAAACATTCTCAGAAGGTATGTTGTCACACTTTGCCTCATTGTACCTAAAGCCTAATTCCACCCCTTACATCATCTCCACATCCTCAGACTCCAAAGCTGTACAAGGCTAAAGTAATCAGGTACTACATAAAAAAGGGGGAAGGAGGAAATTAAAAGCTGACACATCTAAATTCAAAGAAACCCTGGTGATTTCCCGGGGCTACTCATGTCTTGGATGAGATCCCCATAGAAAACAGCTTTTCTGAGCCTCAGTTATTGATTCCCTTGATTGCCCTGACTGTGAGGCAATACTCATCGGCTTGGTGGCAAGTGGGCTTGTGTCTGATAGTGCGGTTAGGTATAAAGGGAGCAAGGAACATCTCTCTGGCGGTCTTAAGAAGAATGTCAACATAATCTGTCAAGGCATAGTATTTCATATTGCTTTCAGTAAGTACAACACTGCTCATAGAAGTTGTCAAGTTGTGACCATTCATGTTGGGAAAGCATACTGGAGTTACCTCAGGCAGTGCATCCAGAACTGGGAGTCAGGTTCATAGAGAGCACCTTATGAGAGGAACAGCGACAGTACCCAGTGAAGACACTCCAGCAATCTTGTGCATTTTTAGGGGGTCACGCCTTTTAACAGTTTTGATGGAAAGCAGGGTGTGTGTAACACTGACCTCTGGTTTATGAGTTCTTGTTATCTACAATCAGGTACCCATGTTCTAGTAATCTGGAAAAGCTTTAGCTCTCTTGTCGGAAATTGCTAATTTTTGTGAGTGTCTTCTGTGGAAACAGGTTGTAACTGTCTTTCTATCCACCCTTCTTAGTTGCCCTAGCAAAAGTAAATATGTAATGCTGCAGACAATATCTAATGCTAGCACACTAATTGCTTTGAGTGTTCTCAGGCTCCTGAAATGGAGCTACCTCGTGCATACGCTGTGCCATGTCGGCAAGAACATAAATCAGATTGCCTTTACTTTCGAAATTGGCCCTTCAGTGCTCCATGTGACTGCAAGAATGGTATCCCCTAAACAATAGGCAATAAGAATGATTTCTACAATGTAATGAGCTTGGTAAAACAACAGCTTTATTTGAAAATATATTCCAAATGCCGGGTGACGACCTCATAATGTAGCAGCCTTTACTGCAAGCACCGCTTAACACAACGATTAAAAACAGAGCGTAAACGTTTTGCCGCCTATCCGGGTGACATCATCAGTACAGCAAGGGCCAAAGATGAGCACATCAGCCTACTTATCTAGGAGGGCGCCATACACATCCGATAGGGGGCCACGGCTTGTATTACAGGCTGATGCATCACGTCTGATAAACCAGGACTCTAAGCACTTCCTAGGGCCACATCGCTAGTCATGTGCAAAGGTTACCGCACCATCAAAATTAAATACATGTCCCTTAGGCCAACAATGGTAGACTAATTCCGTCCTGGTTTGAGTAGCATTAGAAGCCTTGGCAACGTCCCTTGTGTGCTCTTTTAGTCTTGTCTGTCTCTCTATCTGTCTCGCCAATATAGGTTGCATCACAGTCTATGCACTTGACTTTATATGCACAGTCTTAACGCCTGATGGGTACAGTGCCCTTCAAATGGCGTATGAAACACCTTGGTTGAGCACACCACATATTTGACTTCTTCGCAGTTGTTTTTGACTGTTCTCTGCTGTGGCGATGATGCCACCCGGATAGTCGACGAAACGTTCACTCTCTTTGTGTTAAGTCGGTGTTTTCAGTAAAGGATTCTACATTGTGAACTTTGTTTGAATGATGATTAGTGGCGAGCGTCATACCCTGAGCCACTACTCTAACAATTGCTTGGGGTGATGTGGTGAAATGGGGTAATGAGCCTTGTAAACAATTTACTTGGCAATATATTTCTTTATCTGTCATAGGTTGAAGAACCGTGTGGTGTTACATAACGGAAGGCCGTGTAATTATACAAGACCGATCACCTAAAGGCATTGCTTCACACTAGATTAAAATGTGATGCAAATGTAACGTGACAAATGCTGCATGGTGGCAATATGATAGGTTCTCCTCACGAATTATTGGCACAGTTGCGGTTAGTCAAAAAACTGCATATCCAGTTAATGGTAGCAGGAGCAAATTTTAATGAGGCTAGTTTGGCCAACAAGCAAGCATAAAGCACAGTGTCAAAAGCCCTCACAAAATAATAATAATAAAAAAAATACTGCATCTACGTGAACCCAGAAATCAAGACAGTTTAAAATGCTGTGACCGAATTATGTTAGTTTTGTCTAAATACCCTTTTCTAAAGCCATGATGGAATTTAAAAAAGAAATTGATAGACTCAACATAGTTAACATCGTGCTGGCATAGGATGTGCTTGATTAGTTTACAGGGAACCCTAAAAGGTGGAGCTGGTTAGTAGATAGAAAGAGCATAGTTGACACCTCTTCTGAAGACAGAAATTAGCTTGTGACCTATGCCCACGACTCAGACATATACAAAGCACCTTTCACACAGATTAACGCATCTTCGTTCCAGCACTTCCACCTTCAAATGTTCATCGCTGTTGAGTAGTCTGTCATTCTTGTAACACAGATCTTAATTGAAATTCAGGTGCATAAGGGATTGTCTGAAAGAGAAGCGTTTGGTTTTAGTCCTCTTAATGTTTCCGAAAACAAACTCCACAATGACTATTCTTCTGAAATGAGTAACTCCGGAACGAAAGCAAAAACTATCTCTGGCCACGTCATTGTATCCAACTGAAACATGACACTTCAATTAAATAATGGCAGTTAAAGATGATGATGCTGATTCAATTTTAATGGCGCATAAGCAAGTCAGGCTATAGCACGCCAAAACCATGGGAAAATTGTGACCATTAAAAATCAGACGATTATACTAAAATAATATTATATTAAAAAGCAGTGGAAGAAAAGGCAGAAACAATTGTTGTTATTGTGTAGCTGGTGTCGATTTTTCCACACTAGGTGTTCAATAATAATGTACGCTAGGTATGCTCTAGCACTCAATATGTGGTGGGGATATGTGAAACCAATATAACACATACTTACACTTCAAACTTCCTTGAAAAAGGCAGTTCAGGTATGTCGGATTTGTCAGACTCGATACAAAGCCAGTAAGCACAGTGTGGAATGACTGATTCATCTTTCGAAAGCAGAGGTGCGACCCACGACCTTTCGTCATATTAATGCTTCAGAGCGGCATAGCCAGTCAGGAGCCATCAGATGAATCACATAAAGTATAACTGGGTTCATGAACCGGAGGGTTCTTTTAGGATACGTAAGAAAGCATACGTGTTACAGAACAGCTACGAGAATGATCGGATGCACTTGCATAGTTTTGAGTGCGTAGACTTAGAACTGAAAAATAAATGTGCTAACCTCGTTCAAACTGCTTTACCGTCAGAACCACACGAGAGCACACTTGGTTTCTTTAGATGAAGGTTCAAAGAATTCACCTTCAGCATTTGCAGTACATCATCAGATCCCGATGCACCTTTGATATGCAGCAGACAGAATTTCGCTGAGGCGAGTGACTGCCGTAGCGGTTCGTTGCTACGCAGCAGATCAAGAACAGTACGCTGCAATGATAGATGAAACGTTCATAATATGGCGAACAACTCCAATACCAAATACAATGACCCGAAACAGGCAGGATGAGCCGGGAATCACACAAGTTCGCAAGCTCGTCATATGGCAGCCATTACAGCTGACCGCATACGGAACCATATGGAACGTAAGACAACAGAACGCAGATTGAAACGGCATTCGTAGAACCTACTGCATGTGTTAAATGCAGGGTATATTTTTCTTTTTAAGACTCTGTAACAAAAACATGTTAACATATAAATGCCATTTCATAAAGGGAATTGATAGGGTATTGTGTGATCATGTGACGAGTTTGAGCCAATGGTGCGTGTTGCAAGTGGCCCTCATGGTGACGTCATTTTGATGGTGGGCCGGGGTGGATATTGTATATAAACGTATGTTTTCTCGGTTTGACGCTAGGCGTGCTGCACTCGGATGAAGTCGAATGTTTAAAGTTCGCGTTTAGAGAAACCGTGGGGTTTTAATGCGTGAATTTTCGCATGGAGAGTCCTTGTTGGGTGCTCTATCGACTGCAAGTACGAAAGAGCTCCCACAACTTTTGGTCAGAGTCACTTTAAGACAGGAGGGTCTTAAACGCCGATTACCTCACAGGGTGTCTGTTCTGAAATAAAATGCCTTTCTTTTCATTTGACCCCTATTCGCCTCGAGATCGAACTGTAGGTGGCGCTGCGACGGATGCCCTAGTGGGGATACGGAATGATCGAACGCAGCAGGCTCTGGCTTTTCTACGCAGATATCGCAGTGCTTCTGGATGAAATGGTGTTGTCAGTGCCTCACATATTGCGGATGTGTTGAAATGCGATACTTAAAACGCTAATAAGGTATGAAAGTTGACAAATATTCGTGCACTGCGAAACGCTCAAGTCGCGAAGTTGTGAAAAGAAAATATCCTGTGTGCTTTTGAAGGGAAACACTGCCTCCTTTGTTCCAAGCGTGATTTCGTTTGTCTTTTGCTGCTCTCGCTCGAATATTTATTCGTCGCTTGTGTATTGCTGTCTTTCCCTGTACCTTTTTATCTTACGTCGAGACAACAAGGATTTTAAAAAAAGACTCACTCAAAATTCCTGTCTCCACTGATCTAAATGTACAATGTACTAATCAACAATAATAATGAATCTAAATGTACAAATGTGCAAGAATGTAACATAAGGGCAGAATAGCCCAGTAAGTATTGAAGCCCCTCGCTACAATTTTTGCAATTTTGCGTCGAGCGAGTACAGGAGAGGTTCGAGGTTTGATTCGTCTCCTGGGCGGGCGTTCATTAAATGGTGCTAAAATATGTTGAGATGACCACACCTTTGTGGTGGACTTGACTTTGGGGTAGCTGCCCGTCAGGTATAATAACTACATATAAACTAAGGTTTTGGTTGCAGCGGCAGGTATGTATTCTGAAACACGCTGTTGCATACGTGCTTCATACCCAAAAAAACACGCGTGTTTTACATATTACGTTCAGGGGTGGTGATAGCATTTTACCTTGAATGCGTGCGTTCCAATGATTACGTATGTGAAAGATAAAAGTCTAGCCTGTCATACGGTTAGATAAAATGAGATGAAAGCTTGAAATTGACACATTTAAAAATACCCGTGTCATAAATATATATATTCATGCATTCATGTATTCCATATATTAATACATTCGGTACAACTTGTGTCTAGCGCGTGCAGAATATCCTAACTCAGCATTGTGAAGTAACCTAGAACAGCTAGCACAGAAACCATTCTATAAATGAATGTGACATAGTTTTACACTTATAATAAAAAAAAAACAGTTACAACATTGACCTTAGCTCTTGGTACATTTTGTTTGACACAGAGAACCGCAGTGACAAATATAATATAGCAAAGGCCGAGTGGAATCCGCATACTGGAACATATGCACGTTCTGTAGTTTTCTTCCCTGCTAAGCACGCTGGTGCAGAGAACTAGAAAAGTTCAAAAAAGTTTTCCACTAAGTCATTTTCACTCATTTTGAAGCGATTTTAAAAGCAAAAATCTCCAGAAATTGAGCCTTCCAAGCACGTTTTCGAGCGCGGTGACCACAGCGAAAGCACCGGCTCAAGCCGCGCATCCCCACTGAAGGCAGTTCACGGAGCAGCCGCATGGTGGCGACGCTGTTCGATCTCGAGGCGAATAGCATCCGAGAGCGTGCCTTCCACACATATCAGATTCCTCACGCACCAGGAGGGGTGGATGAATCCGTAGAACCCTTTCTAAGATGGTAGTTGTTCCTCGAAATGCAGCTCGAAATACAGGGATGTCCTGAAGGGAAGACTGGTAACTGGATAACGAGCAAAATAGATTCATTTGTGTTTGCGTTGGCGTCACGCTATTTTTTTCACATGCTATTCTGAAATTTCCTAAATAGGGTTCTGCAGGTACTGAGTATACGTGGCAGTTTAGATCACGAGACATTAAAAAAGGGATAACAAGAGAAACGAAATGCAGGACGTGATCGGAAGAAACGTCGCAATTAAGAAGGAAAATGCGCCGCGAAGACTTCATTCTCGGGAGCTACTCAAAAACCTTGAAGGTTTTCTCTGTCGCTGTCACTTGCCATTTTGGATGTCAAAAAATTATGGCGCACATGTTTGAATGTGCACTGGTGAGGGACACTTATGTCGCCAGAATTATACAGGGTGGGTGCAGATAAAATAGCCCCACATTTTCGCACATAGCCCGTTCCCTGCATACCGTACGATCTTCCGGCTGCGCACGACGGTGCATTTACGCGGTCCAAATCGAGAAAAAAATACCGTGATGTCCAAACTTGACGCAATAAAATCGTTAGCAACGCGAACTTCTTTCAGTGTTTTTCCAATGAGACATAGCGGTGTAGCAAAGTTGCATCGACCTACCGCTGCCCAGTAAACCAGAAATATCCTAGGTACGTCCCACAAAGGTCGCACACGTCGCAGATATCCGCCACGTCTATGCGACATTACCTGTACATCCACAATGCGACTTCGAAAAGTGTATTTCTTTGTATATCCCTGGGACATCTGGTAGATGTAAAAAGAAGGGAGAAATCGCGCGTTATTTTTCGGAGACATCTACGACACGTGACCGTTAGTGGCATGACGTAAGCAAACGGGGAAAATTTTGGGGTTTACTACGTTATTTACCAAGTAATCACACTATAGGTGGTAGCTTGAGTTAAAAACACGATAGCTGGTAGGATGGGATGTCAGGAACGTTCGCAGGTATAAGCTGACGTGGTTTGCAGACTCACAAATTAACTGTAAAGACGTTGTCACCGTTGCAAATGTGATACGCCACGCTACACTTGACGAACGTACTCCAACAATTTGTATTTTAGTATATGCTCGCTCTGGTATCTCTTGAAATCCGCGTACGCGGTGGAGGGGCCAAAAAGGGAGCCTGCGTCTGATATGGTGAAAGGCGGGAGCACATTTATTAACCTCTGGTCTGCATTGGTCTTGGATTAGGGCCGAAAGGTTGCTGTGCAGCCCTCCACAAGCGGGGTGTGCTGCCAAAAGTAGATGCCTTTTTGTTTAATTACTGTGTGCAGCATTTATTTGCTACATCAATCCATAACTATCAATTTCAAATTGATTCAATGCAAAAATAGCATAAATTGTAAAATATCCCCGGAACATCCAAATATCCAAAATAGATGTCTATGCGACGGTTCTGGGATGTGAAAACAGTAGGAATCTGGCAGTCGCATGGATGTACTTTCTTCTACGGGCTCTCTGTGAAGCTCCCATGGATATCCTAACATCCAATTTGCGATATCGCCAGGATGTACCGGGGATATGTATGGTTTACTGGGTGGGGGTGCCACTGACGCAGAAACGAGACTAGATCTGGAAGGACGCAACCTACGGCTACCGAGCGGTCGGTAGACGTAACTGTGCCGTGACCTCCATATTGATTTTTACATAAGGAAATCGGAATGCACGGACAGCAACATTTGCATGGATAACTGTTTTGTTACGTGGAGTTTGGTTACTACGATTTTTTCGTTCGTTTTCATCGGATAAATGCGTCGCCATGCGCCACCGGAAGTTCATGTGGTAAGCAGAGAACACTTTACGTGCACACTTGCGGGAATACTTTATCTGCACCCACCCTGTACATGTCACGCACGTTGTGTAGCCGCGCGGGTGTCATTGTCTGCATGGCAACAATTTCACATGGATAAAGTGATGTCTTTTCCAATGCTTTACGGCAAGCAAAGCGGTTTTCGAAAGTGTGCTCACGTACGTCAGCGGGGCTCTCCAGCTTTCCTGTGTTTACGCGATTTGATTTGATTGCGTTCGTCGTTCTGAATAGAAAAGAAACCCCAGGCAACTCACCGATTTGTTCGTTCTTTACGCGGAGGGTGTCCACGCATGATACGCCATCCTGCAAGGCGCACTAATGCGAACGGTATGATCTTATAAATGACAGGCGCTGGCACGGATCACACACACAGATGCCTGGACGTGTTCCAGTAACACCAACGTCTGAGTCGTCTCAGAATTCTCAAAAGCGAGGTAAATAATCAATTTTTGGCAGATGACACCGGTCGTGAGAAACCTTGTGCGCGTTCCCCACTTGAACTGGCCACGGCTTGCCGATTGTTGGTAGCTGAATGAGAAAACATAGAGATCCGGAGCATTTGCGTCTTTGAGCGTGAATCTGAATCAGAGCGTCTAAATTTCCTGGATTGCCGACAACGGCGAGCCTTTTCACCACCACCATCACCATCACCACCACCACCGTTCCTGGATCCAGTGGCGTTGACGCTCCCTTTGCGTCTTTCATCCCAGATACGGCCAGAATGACTGCGGCATACCCCTACTGATCCAGGGTCAAACTCCCATCAGCTCCACGCTGTATTCTCATAGAGAGAATGGTGCTAATTTCCCCGATGCCTTTGATATCAAAGGTGGCTCCAGTGCTCTGTTTCGGCTTTCTTACTTTGTCTTCTTTCAGCGCCATGCTTAAGGTGTCATCTACATACACTCCAACGACGATACCTTCTCGGTTGTCGAAACAGATACAAGGATTCGCTTTTAACCTGGCTAAACCCACGCTCTTGAGAAACTTGTCAAGTCTCACATTCCACCCCGGATGGACGTTACCCGTACAAACTCTTCTTCAAAACGCAGACGTCACCTCAATTTTCTTCATAAAACAGCGCTGGTTGCTCCATATAGATGCGTTCTTCCAACGACCCATTCAGGTGGACGGCCGTAATGTCGATCTGGTGCGAGGGCCACCGTCTTTCGCCCGCTAAAGTCAATAGTATAGACTCTAAAAACAGTGGCACTTAAGTGACACACGAAATTAATGTGGCACTTTTTTAGAGAGCAAACCTGGAGATGAAAAGCGTCACACAGCGTCAAGAGGAAACGTGTTAACGCTTATGTGCGAGGAGTAGCGGAGCGGCAGGACACCATGAGCCAGCTTCCACTGCAGACTTAACGACGAGCGCCCAACCAGCCAGGTGTGATACGTCGCCGGGAACCCCCGAAATGACTACCCACGGCACCAAGCAGGGAGGGGATCAGCAGTGCCTCTATGAGTGTGGCGTAGAAGTCACTGGCTTCCCATGCAGAGAGAGACGTCAGCGTCCAGGGACATCTCACGTACGCGTCAGACGGCAGCTACGCAAGCTGCGAAAGGGTGAGAAGGGGCTTCTGCTCTCGAACGGCTGTCAGTGTTATCGGTGAACCACCGGATGGCACGACGGAGGAAATAGTGCATCAAAGCGCACGCTACATGGTCAGGACTGTGAAGCGCCCCAAAGAGACCACAGATCTGAAGTGCTAGGTATCGCTCCGTGGTAACCGGCAGGCCCAGCCCGGCAGGATCATGCGTGACATACAGATGTGACCCCCTGACCCATTCAACCAACCAGAACCAACCCGAACCAGACCACAGTAAACGGAAGGCGTTGTGAGTTATGGGGACTCGAATTACCGCACGGGGCAGACATACAGCGACGAGGAACCTCAGACGGCTGTGGTACCAAGAGGTCAGTAAAGGGGCGCAGCAAGTGAGGGCCAGGTCTACAGATTTCAGTTCACGAAGAACAGCGGGTGAATGTTTAGCTACTCTAGGCCGCACGAGATACCCCACTAAGATCGAAGGCAACACTGAGCATTTTGAATAGGCTTTTGGAGGGTACGCCATAGGGGGCAACGCGAGAAGGTCGTGCATTAATGTAGAGGGAGGGTACCGCTCTGAGAGCGATTGAGTTGTGCGCCAGACATCTTACAAAAATCGGCGAAAGCCCTTAGCACAGGTTCAGGGCGAGTTTTCCCTGGTAGCACGAGAGAGATATCATCTGCCTACACGAAAACAGGACAGGGCAACCACCAGGCAATCTAAGAGGGACAGAGAGGGAACTTAAACGAACCAGGAGCGAGTTGCTTGCGACAGCGTACAGTACAGAAGAAACGGGACAGCCTTGCCGTACACCTTGCGTAATTTCCATCGGACGCGATAGGCCACCCGCAACGGAGACCAGGGTTTTCGCACCGAGCTACAACACTTCCACAAGGCGAATCCACGCTTCATGAAAGCCGTAAGCTGTAATCATGGAGAACAGATACGACTAACGAACTCTGTCAAAAGCTTTTACCTGGTCGAATGAGGCTAACACCGTTAGCTGTCTCAGGTTTAACCACTGGATGGGGTCAGGAAAGGTCATCCTATGGAGGACCGATCACCTGCCGAGAACTGGCTTGCCATGGGCGCAATACTTTTCCAACTGCGGCGAAACACGTAGGAGAAGTGTCCTGGCTAGAATTCAAGTCTTAAGTTCTTGTATGGTTGACTCTATGAGATGAGCCACCGAAGAAGAGGAAGTCGAAAGTGCTACAGGGAGGTACGCATCCGTCTCCTCCTTATTGTTGACTGATTAGATGAGTCGTTTAGCTTATCCTTATGATTTCCTGCTTCGTGTTGCCAACTGTAGAATGGGACAAGAGAAAACTAGCCCATATCACATTATTATCGTCTTATCGTCTCCTGTTCAGAAAATTTTATTGAACAGGTATTCTACAGGTATTTACTATATGTATTAGCATCATGATTTAACAGGTCTCCTGTATTGTCATCAAGCAGAGAGCTGAGCTGAGGAGGAGCTGATTTTATGTATTGGCATAATGGTGGAAGACATGTAACATTGTTAGTGCGACGACTCCCGCAAACGCTGTGTTGAAGTCTTCCCACTGGTGCGTATGATCAGTGTTAGTTATCCAACTTTGCCGGTGATGTAGAAGCTTAAAAATAAAAGTGTTCGCCTCTGACGCCACTTAGCGCCGTTCCACTTTTGAGAACCGAAATAAATGTTGATCGTGGTGCACCATCAGAAAATGAACTTCACCACATAGCACGCTCCTAGCCAACCATCATCCCCAGTGACATCGTTCTTTCCCCTGATTTGCTGAAAACGGGGGCGTACGCTTTTTTTTTTTCTGACTTGATGACAATACGCCATTTTTTGCGCCCGAAAATGGCGTACGCGTTTCGTTTTTCTTATCAAATCAACGGAGAGAACGTTGCCATACAGGATGGTCGTGGTGGTGGTGACGCTTATTAGGAAAAGAAGTCTGCAGCAGTCTGCCTGCTCAGAATACTGGGAACAGTTACATTTCCAAGGGAGGGGGTAGGGGACGAAAGGATTACGCTAACAGTTAAGAAAAAGGAAAGAGGAAGGATAGGGGATGGAAGAGGATAGGGATTTTCGAAATATATACGGGGATCCGCTTTGGACCTGGTTACGCCCACGATCTTGAGAAAGTCGCCAAGCCTCACATTTCACTGCCTGCATGACTGACGTAACCCGTATAAACTCCTGTTCAAAAGGCAGAGGTCATGTCTCTTTCCTTCATGAAACATGTCTGGTAAAAGCTCTGGAAACATAGTCTGGTATTCCCAAGGGCATAAACGACACGCTGACCCCACCTTGTAAACCTGGATTCAGCGATGGTGCCGTGGTTTTACACTTGGATTTTGATAGCATTGACGGCGAAAACCTAACGAAATCGCCAGTGGAACCATCGTTGGTTGCGCCAGCGACTGTAGACGTGTGCACTCCAACTGTTGACGTCGTCACTGGCCCATGCTCTTAACGTGGTCCGGAAACAGCGCTGCCCAGGCGTTCCGAGCGGCTAGCAACCAAGCCTAAGTAAAGTAAAAATAAGCGATTTCGTGCTAGACCCAAGAATTGCGAAAGAAGCACTGTCAGCGTCTGACGGAACAGAATGGGGGAAGGCCATAGAAGAGGAAATAACAATGTTGATGTTTAAAAAATCTTCCTGCGACAGCACCGCAAGCGGTACTGCCCCGACAATCTTTTTGTCGGCCGCGCATTCAAATAACACAGGGCCCACCCTCCCTCAATCGCGAAGGGAGACCTGAAAATAAGGAAAATTTACTTACAGTGCACAAGTGATCTTTACAGGATCTGAGAAAAGACCTTCCCGGAACACCAGCGCAAGTGGTACTGCCCCTACGACCTTTTTATCGGCCGCGCATTCGAAGACACGTGTTATGAATGGGCACCTCTCCGGTATATGAGGGACCTGCTCCCATCTGCCCCCCTCCACCGCTTACGCGAGTTTGAAGGGAGACCAGAGGAGGGAGACAGGATCTCAGAAATGATCTTCCCGGAATAGCACTGCAAGCGGTACTGCCACGACGACGTCTTTATCGGCCGCGCATTCAAAGACACGGCCCACCCGGGGGCGGACCGTGTTATCAAAGGGCCCCTGTCCGGTATATGTCATCAAAAGCCAATTGATCTTCCGGAAGAAGTACCACGAAAACGGTGATCAAGACAGGTCAAGCCAGGCTGGTCGCGTGTTGCTTCTCCTAGATTCAACGAATCGACTTGAAGGAGACATTTTCGCCCGTGATCAAGCTGAAGTCGGTTCGTACACTTTAAAAACTGTGACACTTTTGTGATGCGTTGCTAGCGTCACTTTTTTTGCAAAAAAGCTTCCACACGATTTCTTTTCCTTTTTTTTCTTTTCGAAGAATCTGTCACAAGAGCTCTCACAGCAAGTGTCACGAGCAAGGTCACGCACTCTAATAGCAGAGCTTCATTATGGTGAACTAGAAGGACTGGTGTACTGATCGGCCGCTGTCGCGTGTAGCCGCCGACGTGACTGGCGATAGATGACGCCAACTGTATCTTGCCAATACGCGATCGGATCGCCTCTGGTAGGCTTTCATGGAACTATGCATCACGTGAGGTACACTGTGCTAGTAACCACGTTGCACACGTTTTCTTCTTCTCGCACACTTGCTGGCGCTCCAAGAGCATCACTCAGAGCAACAAACGAACTACCTGTCTAGAAACATCTATCTGTCAAGGTCAGCGCGTGGATCTCGGGGGCTCGCACTGGGCTACCTCGAGGAAAATAGATAATATGTGAAAGATCGGCCTTTGACTCTGCGGTTATTACCTTGTGTACTGAACTGCAGTAGACATGGTGTGGTGCAGCCATATGTGTCAAAGAGCGTATTAACATCCCACTTCGCTCATCATGCGTGATAATGGTGTTTTCACATTGAATTCGGGTAATGGGTATTCTTGTTGTGCGATCACATTTCAGTTACTTTTCATTTCGTTTTTGTATTTTGATGACTCTATTCACTGTAATGCTCTAAATCAGCACGACAGCATCGAAAAAAACACAATATTGGATCTCGAGGATGCATCCCTTGCATACCTACTCGTCCCAGTACTCATAACTCCATAACATCAGACATGTTCGTACATTTGTTCAAAAAATCTTACAAGGTGTGCGCACCTCAACGACGTAAAATTACTTGTGTAGTGTGTACGCGTGGTACTGAAGCGGCACTCCTGGAAAACAGCGTGCTGAGAGCCGGACAGGCTGTCCTCCCGCAGCTCTGTAATTGCCGTTCCTTTACCGGAAACAGTAGCGGAAACGTAATGGACACGAAATTGAAAAGCTGGTATAAGAAACGTGTAGCGGAAACGAAAATATAGTAGTAACGAAAATGGAAACGGTAACGAAAATACTTCCGCTACCCTTCTCTTGTTGTAGGCTTCCTTGTACGATATTTCTGTCGCCCAGCAACCCCAAGGACTAATTTCGGGCTGTGAAAATAAGATACCGTCCGAAGATGCCAGTCCCATGGGCCCAGGATGTAACAAGGTGCCCGCGATTTGTGAACTAGAGAGTACACTATGCTACCTTAATGTTGTACCTCAAATGTACATCTGTAGCACGCAGTGTTGTTGTGAAACACTGCTGTGTCGGCAACAACAACTACAAAAGTACATTTGTGCCATTTGAGAATCGTAAGGATCAAACCGAAAAAAATAGCGGTTCCGATCCCTAGTTATAATGAACCACCTAGAAATCCACGTAAGATTCTAGGGAGAGAAGAGTGGCAGCTCTGGATCATTTGTCTGGAACGGCGCTGCTACAGGTGAAGAGGAAACCTCAATATTGGAGCGACTTCGGCAATGAGATGCCTACCTCGGCATAGTATTTGCGTTACTTTTATTTGATAGTGGTATGTAGCGGTATTGCGTTAGTTTTTCAAATATGTAGCGACGCTAGTATTGTATTGCGCTGTCTGCTTGTCTTCTTTATTTTCATTTTTTTTATTTGTGGGGTAGCGGATCATATTATTACGTTACATCCTTTTGGTTGCTGGTATTACACGGCCCCATTGCACGGGTTCCTCCCCAGTATTGTCCCGCATCACTGCAACTTTCTCATGGTACGGAAATAGCATGTGAAGAAGACGCAAGAAGACGCAAAAGGCGCAAAATTTCGATATACCTGTTTTTCAGTTTGCGCAATTTCTCGAGTTGTGTCAGCCATGAACGGTTCAAGCAAATGATAAAAAAGTCAACTCAACAAAATTAAATAAAGCTTCAAGCAAATGATAAAAAGCTCAACTCAATATTAAATAACGGTCCTTGTTATTTCAACGTTGTCTCTATATTAAAGACTACCAGCTCATGTGGCATAGTGGTTAGTGTGTAAGAAACAGTTAGAGCTTCTTTCTTCGCACATTGTGCCCAATGCATGTCGCAAGATTTTATATACACTCGATAGATCACGGTTGATTGTTTGATACGAAGTATTTTCATGCATGCGCTCGAGCTATGCACCTGGAACTCTTAGAACAGAGCTTGAAATGCTGTTTCCGCTCTGTGACATTCGTTCACTCCCGAAAGGCACTATTTTTTGTGGCAGTGCATTTAGTTCCCAAAAGGAGTAAAATTACCAATTTTTATTTTCTTAGAGTGTATCTCTTGATCTGCAAGCATGTCACAGGTGCTTCATAATAGTGCACCTTTAGTGTTCCTGTTTGTGTAAAGCAGCCTACCTTCGTATAGACAGCTCTCCAGCTTCGTGAGAATACACGCGACAGGTTTGCGCGTGGGCAAGTATTTACCGCTTTTTGTTTTTCTTCCTTCGTTATTACGATTCTGAGTGGGAAAGCAGCTCTACGATGTCGCACTGAAACAAATGCATTATTCCTCGTTTCTGAACTTACAGACACAAAAAAAATGTTATCGAACCACTGCGTCGGCTAGGTACAAACTTTGCGTAGCCTACGAGTTATCGAAGCTGTAAGCCGAATTGAAAATGAAAGGGGATTCTTTCATTTTGTTTACGACCTGTATCTATTTTCCTGTATACAGGGTGTTTGCTATAACGTGACCAGAAATTGTATTTAAAACGAGCGATAAAAGAGAAACGAGCGCTACTTCCCAGCTACTTGAATAAGAAACAGGTGTTACTAGTGAAGCAGTTGTTAGTGATCAAGCAGCAGAAAAGTAGCACTTGCTTTTCTTTTAGCGCTCTCTTTAAATATAATTTGTGGATACGTTAGAGCAAACACCCTGTATAGTTTCTATAGAAATTGCTCTCCAAATATTCATTGGAAATTGATTAGGATAAGATAAAAGCTGGCTTTTGTACCTGCCCTGTCTAGATGTTTGTACACAATTCCTAGGCAATTTAGACACTTTTTTTTATAAGGGATAGTTAAGAAGGCATTCTGCATCTGTGGTGACATTCAAACTAAGGACGGCATGGCCTCTTTTCCTTCTTATATCGACAACCAGAAAACGAAAACATACTGTTTGAAACGTTGCATACAATCTAGTCGTGTACACTTACGCCCGACAAAACAAACAACAACAACAACTACAACTTTATTTGAGATAGAGAGTGGGGAGGTTCATCGCCGGAGGCGATGCTCTACCTCATTGCTGGTGGGGATGTGGGGAATGAGATAATGAGCCCCTTCACAATAACGATACAAGTCCGATGGTGTCCAGAAATGTCAAAGGGGCTTTGAGCGCAGATCGTTGCTGGGCTGGATTCGGCCAGGGACCAAGCAATTTCGATAATGAGAAGGGGCGAGAGTCCAGCTGACTAAGAGACTCGGAGAGTGCGGTTCGGTAAGGTTGGTAGTGGGGGCAATGAAGAAGAATGTGCTCCAGATCCTCTAGAGCACCACAGTGGCAGCAGGTGGGAGAGCCAACTTGCCTCAAGCGGTAACGCCACTGAGCTGTAAAGGCCACATCGAGTCGCATTCGGTGGATTAATGCAGCATCCTGACTAGAGGTGTTTCGTGACATGCGGAAAGCGAGATTTGGATAAACTCTGCTCAACATAGATGGGGGGAGGATGTCGGTTGTCCATTCGCGGGAAGCCAGAGGTGTCACGAGGCGTCGTAGAATAGAACGGCGGTCTCCTCTCAGCAGAACAAGACGTTTCCGATACGAGAGCGCTGCTTCTTCGGCGCTGTCGGCCTGCTCATTCCCCACGACACCACAATAGGCTGGAACCCACTGGAGAACTAGCCTGCGGCCTGCTGTGTAGACAGTGTGGTAAGCCATTAACACATCTATGACTAAGGTGCGGATGGGCCTCGTATGCCGGAATTTTCAATAGCTTTCAAGCTATTGAAAATTCCGGCATACGAGTGCAGATTTGGAACCTGTGAAGACTGTCCATTTCCGCGGGGTAAAATCAGCGATGTGTTGTAGGAAGAAAAGGATGGCATAGAGTTCCACAGCTGTTGAGGAGGTTGGATGTGAAAGGTGTCGTCCTTGCACTACGCTTTGGGATGGTATGACGAATGCTAAGGCGGACTTGTTGTTTCGGGATGCGCCATCTGCATACGCTGCTGTAAACGTAGAAAACGTCTCGTCTACCAGAGCATGAAAATTGGCTCGGAGGACTTGAGGGGGAACCTGATCCCTTCTTTCCAAAAGGTTCTGAAGGGTTACGAAAGTCGGCGGTACCGGCAGAGACCAGCGGGCTTCCGGCGGTATAATGTCCTTCGCAATGAAGCGAGTGAGAGTCTGGCGTGTCGTCTGCGCTACTCGATAGAAGTCGCTTTCAGGGCGGTATAGAAATTTCCTCAGGAGCGGGTGACGGGGAATGTGAGCACGCAAACGTAGGAAGTGCCGAGCCGTTTCACGTTCACGTAGAACCTCAAACGGGAGTTCACCAGCTTCAGCCACGACTTACCGTGTTTCAGCCATTCTTGGAACTCCGAGGCAACGGCGAAGGCTTCGAGCAAAAAGGGACCGACGAGTATTTAATGATGTTGTTGGTATCCTGTGCAGGATAGGAAGGCTGTAAAGCACAGTCGCCCTCAGCAACGCCGCGTGAAATGCGAGCAGGGAACGCTGATCACATCCCCATCCTGAGCCAGAAAGATGTTGAATTGCGGGGAGCCATGGCTGCACTTTAGTTTCAAGGCGTTTAATGTTTCCTTATATGAGCCTAATCAGAATACGTTAAACTTGTGCTACAACAGCCGCGGTACTCCTTCCTTTGGTTGAACAGGACTATATGTTGTGTTAACTGCGTCGCGGTTCCCTCTTTCGTGCCCGTTGTTAACACACCCGTGAACAATATGAAATGTATTGTCAGCATTCTTTCATTGAATTTAATGCGTACTCTTTGCATCTTCATCCAGCCCAAATGGGTGGCCATACCGCGCATAAGTGCACTCTGAAACAGATCTTCACTGCACAGCACGTTCCTAGCCAATCATCATCCCCACAGGTATCGTTCTTTCCCCTGACTCGCTAGAAACTGAGGGCGTACGCCATTTTTGTGGCCGACAACGTCGAGTCCTTTCACCGTCAGCGCCACCACCAGTGTGATTATGGCGTTCATAATTGACACACATATGGCGTGTCCCCGCTTTCATAAAATCGAGGGAGAGAACGTTGTCATTCCGAATGATGGTTGGCTAGAGCATTGCTATGCGGTGAAGCTTTGTTTTCCGGGTGTGTATCAATATTGGCATCGGAGCCCCTTGCCCTTTCCCTTTGGGGCAACATTGCCCGAAGGTGCATGTTGTATTGTTGACTCTATGAGATGAGCCACAGCAGAAGAGCAAGACAAAAGTGCTATGAAGCGTTACGCATCCGCATCCGATGCTTAACATTGTTAGTGCGACGTCCGTCACGTGACCATGACGTCCCCAATGGACACAGTAGTGCGCAGGACTGCGCCGTTGCTGGGAATGCTAAGGGGTGTTTTTTTTTCTTTCTATGAGAGTACTGAACAGAAGGCTGCGTCGTGATACCTGTGTTTACATTGACGCTACTCTGCATTTTACTCCGCGTAACGTGTGATTGCTACTCAAAATCAACATAATGGGCAAATGCTAGCACGCGACAACCAACTGTCGCGCAACAGGCATGCGCAAGTCACGTGCGACTTTGCTGTTATGCACGTCACGCGAGAGCTCGCTGCGCCCTTTACTCAGAACCAACTGCGGCATAGAAAAAAAAATCGATTATAAATCGCGCGATGCGATTTCTTCTGAAATATTTTGCACGCAAAACAGCAAATGAACACTTTATTCAACATAGAGAAAGTGGGAGAAGCGACAACGAGTTCATTTGCTGGTATGTCGTCGTCGTCGTCGGTTCTTGTCCCCCCTGTCTGTACTGTCTAGTTGCCCCGCTCCACGCTGTTCCTCGGACTCAAGGAGATGAAAGATGGTAGTCACTGAAAAGGTTAGCCCGCTGTAGGACTTGAATCCACATCTTCTGGATTACCGGTCCAGGGCTCTACCAACTGAGCATCAGAACATCAGTTCCCTCATGCTCAAGGACTCAAGGAGATGTTTCCGTTCAATAGAAAGTCGGTCCACGCAAAATGCTGAAATCATTACACTGCACCACGGAAAAATAAAGAAATATGTGGGCACTGTGTGCAGCAGATGTGCATCCACAGGTGGTTCTATTTACACAATAATTTAAAAGAATAATGTGCCTGGACTGCTAAAAGTATTTACGGAAGTAGTTACAGTCTTAAGGTATTTATATTTTGCATTTAAATACTTTCATCATAAAGTATTTATAGGCAGTATTTAAATACGAGACCGCATGTAGTATTTTGTATTTATATTTAAATACCCGAAAAGTGTATTTATCTCCATATCTGTTATCTAGTTGTTCCACCACCATGTTTTATCGATTCGGTTTATGTTGAATTTATGTGGCTCTAGTGCTTAGCTGTGTCATAATGGTCATTTTTCGTTCTTACATATAGTTTCATCAAATTGCGCAATAGTCTGCACACAATAGCTTGAGCCGCCATCATATGACACTCTCAAAACAGAGCTTTACCGCTTAGTACGCTCCTAGCCAACCATCATCCCCTCCCCTTCCTCTTTCTTAACTACATAGCTTCAAGGGACAGTCCGGGAAAACCGGAAGTTGATTTTTTCCAACTGCCACGGAGGCTTACATGCTGGGTGGAAAGTGTCAGCTCACAAAATGGCGTGGTTTTCTTGATATCGAATAAAAAATACTCCACTGAAGACATCCGGTTTCGTTTTTCTCCCTCGCATACTCCTTGCCCCAATGATCCTCTATGTACGTCAGCCGTCACGTGAGCATGACGTCCCCAATGAACAAAGTGGAGCGGAGGACTGCGCCGTTGCTGGGAATGCAGAGAGGTGTTTGAATGCAGAGAGATGAGTGTACTGAACAGACGGCTGCGTCGTGATACCTGTGTTTACATTGACGCTACTCTGCATTTTAGTCTACATAACGCGTGATTGCTACTCAAAAACATAATAATGGACAAATGCTAGCACGCAACAATCAACTATCGCGCAAACAGGCATGCGCAAGTCACGTGCGGCATTGCTCTTATGCACGTCACGCGAGAGCTCGCTGCGGCCTTTACTCGGGACCAACTGCGGCACAGAAAAAAGTCGATTATAAATCGTGCGATACGATTTCTTCTGAAATATTTTGCACAGTTGTTGTGAGGAGTATTAGAAATCATAAAGCGGTGTTTCCCAGACCTATGTTTTCGACCGGACTGTAACTTCTTTAAACCGGACTTTAATCTTCCCGTGCACTACTCCCTCCTTTGGGTACGTAACTGGCCGCCACTATTCTGAGCAGGCAGACTGCCGCAGGTTTCTTTTCCTAATAAAACGTCACTACCACCACCACCACCACCAGCACCAGCACCATGCCGTATGGCAGTGTTCTCTCCGTTGATTTCATGAAAATCGAACGGCTTATATACGCCATTTTTATGGTAATTATGAACTGTATAATTCCATAATGGCGTATTGTCATCAAGTAAGGAAAAAAAAAAAAAGCTTACGCCCCCGTTTTCAGCAAATCAAGGGAAAGAACGATGTCACTGGGGATGATGGTTGGCTATATGCGTGCTATGTGGTGTGAAGTTCATTTTTAAGGGAGCACCACGATCAACATTTATTTCAGTTCTCCAAAGTAGAACGTCGTCTTCATTGTGTAGCGCCAAGTGGCGTGACAGGCGAACACGTTTATTGTGAAGCTTCCACCACACCGGAAAAGTTGGATAACTAGCACTGATAATATGTAGCAGTGGGCAGACTGCAACACAGCGTTTGCGGCAGTCGTCGCAGTAACAATTACCAAATAGGGACATATGGCTGGGCCAGGTGGCGCGTCGGCGCTGCGCCACCTACGGCGGTTTTGAAAGTTTTCTAAAGTAGGCGCGCCTGTTCCTGCATGCTTTCCAGCTGAGCGGTGAACAGTTGACGGCGATTCGCGATGTTGCGTCTGTTTTGTTCGTTCAGCAGAGTACAAGGAGTCGAGGACTTTTTCTCCGATACCAATGTGAAGAAAGGCAAGCTACCGGTTAAGCACGTTTACGCCACAGAGGAAAGAATTGACGACGGTTCTGTCACCATACATGAAAAGTGCGTCTCACAAGTAAAAGACAGCGTCGTCTATGATATCATCTTAGAGGTAAATGTGGTTTTGTTTTCTCGCACGCATTCTCAAATTACACTGATTGTGCAGCGCTACAGTACTTGTAGATGCCACGAGGCAGCCGTGTCGACGTCTGCACTGGTGCTCATACGAAGATATTTTCACGGCTGGTCGTAGCTACTAATAAACTTTCCGTTCATCTGGTTTGTTACGTTTCAGCTGGACAGTGAGACTCGCACTCTTACGCAAGGCAGGTGCACGTGGGAATTAATGGAAAATGCAAGCACGCCGCTGCCGTTGGCGTGCATGTCAACACTGCCGAGGATGACTCCAGGACAAGTAGGCCACAAGAATGGGGAAAGCCTAGTAAAAAGCCGCAGCGCGATCAAGGAAAATCCACTTCAGATTTGTTTCCAGGTATGAATATGATGCACTCATTCCTCATAAGAGTTACAGCAGCTTGATATACCCGACATGTTCCATGCATGCACTGCACCTTGTTGTTGAAGGTTACTAGTAATGTTCTAGACAGGCTGTCCTACGCAAGACTTGCTTCTCGGTGCCCCTTTGCATATTATGTCCCGCCATGAAATAATTATGATAAATTAATCCCTGATGTTGCATACATGCAATTTTCTTTTTTTGCCAATTGTTTGAGCTTTTAATGGTTTTCTGATTTTTTGTTGTCTTTGTCACTGACTTTCTGTTCTCCCTCTCAGCTGGGCCTCTAAAATGTAAGAGAGGTACAGTGCCAGATCCTCCAGCACCTGTGATGGAAGCATTTCCTTCCATACACTGCTCCCTTGCCCAGGTTTTGACCTCAATGAAGAAGACCGAGGTGGAAAGGGATTGTGAGGCTCTCCTCAGGGATCTCGTCTCTGAAGTTTCCGAGGAGGTGGAAAGGGCACGGCTCTCTACGTACCTAGCAGAGATGAACCGACGTGACAGGGTGTGGCACTTCATGGAATGGACAAGGACACGCGAAGGCCGACTGATGCTGGTAGCGAAAGATTTCTGCGCCACATTAGATGAAACAGCACAGGAATTTTACTCTGACAACGTGATTTTGGAAGATGACACGGCGCGCCTGGCAGCACTTACAATGGGGCAATCGGAAAATGAGAGGTAGGTTGTCATATACTTGATCTATTACATAGATGAGTGATGGCATTTGTAGTTCTTTACTAGGTCCCAGGTTCGTGAGATGGTGTAGTATAGTAGGGGCTAGTATTTACCATACAGTGTGTTCACGCTAAATGTGAACGGGATCTCAGAAATGATGTGCTGTCATAGGCATGCTGATACGTTTCCTGAGAAGCTTGTATAAGAAACACGTAGACCTTGCAATGCAGCACCTGTTTCCTACAGAAGTGTTCAAGCAACGACATCAGCTTTTCCGCGGCAGGTCGAGTTACGAGAAGTCCTGTTGACATTTGGTGTGGACACCCTGTATAGACTTTGTTAGTATTTTCGTCCATTACCCCCAGGTGGTTCAAGGAACGAAAATACAGGATCACGAGCTCCACTGCACATAAAATCAAGACCCGGAAAACAAAGTTTAAAGAGCTGGCTGCCATCATGATGTCGAGGAAAACGT
Source organism: Ornithodoros turicata (assembly GCF_037126465.1). NCBI lineage: Eukaryota > Metazoa > Arthropoda > Arachnida > Ixodida > Argasidae > Ornithodoros > Ornithodoros turicata. Next base: position 5,481,306 of record NC_088207.1, read on the forward strand.
TCAGCAGTGCTGCAACGCAGTACGGTATGCATGACGACATCACCTGACTTCCAGCAATTTTGCTTTTTCGCTGTTTGGCACAAATAGGTTCCTCTCTGCTTTCACCAGGTCAATGTAACTAGATAGTACAGAGTAATTATTTTTTTCACAGGCATTGCAACTGAAGGGTGCGCTCGAGACGTGCTACAGAATCATGTTGGCATTCCAATTATACAGGTTAGTCATGGAGCACCTCAGTATGCTTAAACAAGCCTTGCATATGACATCCAATATTTACTGGCATGCTTTCTTGTCTCTAGGAACCTGCAGTATCATTGCTGTGCATCTTCAGTTACTTCTCATCTCCACAGAAACATTACGATTGGTTGTGTAGTAACACCTCCACACGTAAGCATGTGCATATATGTGTGAAGACTCAGTGCCAGAGTTGCAGTGCTCAGTTGCACTATGCAGTGCATTGAGCTGTTCTGCATTCTAGCCATACTGCAGGGAACTCTCAGTAAGTCAAACATCCGACACTAGGAATACCTGTGCACGTAATGAGCTCATCATAATGTCGTAGTCACATGTAATATAGTCATGTAATACCCACACTATTGCTTGATCCGAACAAACTTTCCTGGATGCCAAATGTTTGACTTGCTGAGGGTTTACTGTACATTTAGACCCTGAAGTTTTAGAGTTTAACAGTATTTTTCCCCGAACATGCACCCCGAATCGAGGGTCGCCAATTCGGGGTTAAACCGGATTACAACCAGTTAATTATTACGCAGTTAATTATTTAAAAAAAACTGAATAAACAGTACGATGAACATTAATTCTTCAACCCCCAATTGGAAAAGAAACACAGCTCCAGGGTCTATGTAAATTATGTACTAAATTACACAGTCCGTTAATATCAAGCATGTGTTTCAGACTGGCCTTGTTGTCATGCACGAGCAACCGTGGCTGTGTTGCAGCCCCGATGGGATTGTCCAAGCAGGAAGCACGAACGCTGTGATAGAGATCAAGTGCCCCCACCGCTGCAAGGATACAGTCATCGTCGACTATGAAGCGCAGACCTCAAATGTGGATTACTTGAAGTTTCTAAATGAGCATTTAGTTCTGCACAGAAATCACAAGTATTTCACACAGCTCCAGATGTATGTGCTGAATGTGTGCAAGGGGTTCTTTTTTGTGTTCTCGCCAAAGCAGTCAGTCACCCTAGAAATCACACGAGACGACTCTTTTCTTGCTGAGCTTGTGCCCAAGTTGGAATTCTTTTATTTTACATATGTTTTGCCTGAACTAAGCAAGTAAAGAACACTTTTGACAGCTTCCTTCTAGTGAGTCTTGATAATTGGGCTTTGAAGATTAACAAGCGCTGCACAAACTTTCATGACTTTATCCATGTGCCGTATAAGGGACAGGGGTATGCAGTTACTTAACACTTGGTAGATCTTCAGCCTCTGGATCACACGCTCAACATGTATCCGCACTTGGGCAATTATCAATGTTGACCGCATGTCTTCCACGGAAAGCTGCCCTCCTCCGGTGTTAAATGGTGGCATCACAAGGACATCACCATGTTCTTTCATCGTGGTAGCAATTGATGGGAATCCCTTGTCACTAAGGACTAGGTCACCTGGCAGCACGTGCGTGAGAAATCCGGAGTTTCTTGTGATATAAGAATCGGAGTGCCTTCCGCCGTATGGCTCCGAAATAAAGGCGATCATGCCATTGGGAATAATTCCCACCAGCCACTTCAGGGTATAGCAACCTTTATAGTTGGAGTATAAATAGTGCTGCTCTCAGGTTTGGACGGGGTTTGGGTCTTCACTTCCGTGCAATCTATAATAAAGGTATATTCGGGGTAGTTCCTTGTAAAGCATGGGGGCATAGTGTCCTTGATGGTAGCTCTGGGAGGGACGAAGACCCACTGCTCCAGCTTAATACTCAGATGATCCAATGTCTGGCGGAAGATGTGTGCTGCAGTTGACTTGTTGATCCCGAAGAGTGCGGCAAGTGCTGTTAATCTGATCCCTAGCTTGAGTTTCATTAGCATGAGGACCAGTCTGTCCTCCTTTGTCACATCTGAAGCACGCTGTCGCTGGTCTGGGAGAAGGCTAAGCAGCAGGACAAATACTGCCATTGATACACCACAGAGGTCATGCAGTGCCTTCTCACATTTCCGTAATGTATCAAACCCTTTGAATGCGCATGTTCTTCTCCACCTTTTGGTTTGGCGTGGTGCCTAAAGTAGGAGAAAGCAAAGTAGATTACAATATGGCACAGGTAGCATGTCGCATAAAAACAAGTGAACAAATGAGAGTTATTTGGTTACGTGCCTCTTCCTCTCCCTTGTCGCCGTGGGTAACTTGACTCGTACCAATGGAGCCATCTGTAGCAGACAGCAGTATCTTCAGCTGCCCACTTGGCAGTGGCCCATCTGTCTGCGTTTCCTGGCACAAAAGGATGCAATCCACTTATTAACACCACCCTACACTGACAAGAACAGTGACACTGAAAAGTGAGCTATAGAAAGGGGTTAGTCTTGTAAGATGTGGTACACACCATGTTCACATGTTGTGTTACGGAATGCGCTTCCGCTGCTACGTTTGCAAGCAGCTCTAGCCCGTGATCGATGTCCATTGCAGAATTGTCATCTTGGTCTCGTGCTTCGGGGGTCTGGCATGGGGCAATAGTAGTGTTGTCCACTTCAGGGCAGTCGTCATCGCTAGGCATCTCCACACAGCTGTCCGGAGTGCAGTTGTTTCCTTCCTGCTTCTGACGTCTCGCCCACCTACATAATTTATCAATTATGGTCAACAAAACACTGCCGGATCATGCAGTTATACTTTAGGGAAAATTGTGAGAAGTTGCTGGCAAAAGTCACTTTCCTCATTGAAGTTACTGTGACCAATCACTGCAAAGCTAAACCAGTGCTAATCACTAATTACAGTAATTGTTTGCATAGTTGTGAAATTATTGCTTGTATGTAACTAAGTTATTGCACATGAGTGACCAACGCCTGAGCTTTGTACCAATTAAGCACTGCTTTTGTACATCACAGAACCGTGCAGCATGAAAATTTCAGAAGGTTCACGAACCGTTTGTGCCTTTCGCCATCAGGGGCTTTCTTCCTGTACACCGCCGGGAATATGGTAGGTATGTAGGCGGGATCGGCCTCCACGTTGCTCACTGCGTTGCCGACGAAGTGCCGGCTGCAGATCAATGTCCACTTCTGTGGATTCCATGGGGATCCATCCAGGCTAAAGGTATCAGAGGATGATCAGAATCGTAACAGCACAATGCCTAACACTGTTGGCTTACTTCTTGCGACGAACAGCGGAGATCCAGGCTTGCCAGCGTCTCTTTTCGTACCATTTCCCTGGAAATGTGTAGAATGTTACGGGAGGAGCAGCGTTTGCTCCTGTCAAGGTGTTGTTGCTACATCCCACTACGCAGCAATAGAAAGCTTTGGTCTTCTTTGCCGGGGCAACGTTTTCCGCCATTTCGCTGCGCCTCCGTTCGTACAGCGCGGGCTTCTGGCCGCTCCGTGGCTCCGTCGTACTTTAGATAAGTTTTGAGAGCTGGCGCCAGGGGAGAAATACGGCGCTGCGGTAGCTCGGGAAACTCCAGCCCAACGTCCCTATTGCCTTTTTGCCCTTTCTGCCTTACCTTTGATACGTCGGAACACGCTTTTCGCAATTGTCATCTCCCAGATTTTTTGTGGCACTAGGCTGAGGTGCTTTACGGCATACCGTTCATTCGGTGGAGCACGGTCCAGTTACTGAGCTCACACCCAGTTCCGGTCTGCGATAGACGCCAGTTTGTACTCCTGGCGGTAGAAATAAGCTACCAGGTCTGGATAGCACGCTGCATAGCTGTGCACGGTGGCCGTGCTCGCACCGCCGTTGAGGTACTGAACAGGGTCAGAGTGGGCATCCGTAGAGTGCTCTACAGGGAGAGAGCAGTCCTTGGGGCCGTTCAGTTTGGTAGGCGGTGGCAAACATCAGCGACCCTCTTCGAAGAAAGGAATGGTAGGTATATCATCCGCTTCTAATATCCTTCGTGCTGCTGTCCCACGAGCAACTCTCCGTGAGTTTTGGTTTGTTGCGAGGTGGCATCTAGCACGTACATCAATCCCAGACCTGCCGTGAGCTCGTCTTCGGGTGTTGGCGTTGCGATGGTTGCAGACTAGTGCTTTTGTTGCGTTAAAGGGAGCCAGCCAATATGGCTGGTCTTCCACGATGATGCCAATACATATTACCCAATTACCCGTACCCAATTTCATCTACCTCCGCAGAAGGCGTGCAGCTACGATGGCGTCAAGCGCGTGTGCCTACGATGAAATTGCGAAGGGCACGTTAAAAAAGATTGTATCGCACCAGTATGCTCCCGTTGTTCCGAGATTGGGCATGAGTCGTGTGATCCTCTGTGCAAGCGGTGCGGCGGTGACCACGCCATAGCTTCTTGCACAGTCAAGACGTGGGCTTCACGTGTAGTCGGTGATAGTGTGTCGCCGGGCGCTCCCGTGTTGCCTGTTCCGGCGGTTGTGGGGGAGCCTGTGCGCTCCGTAGAGTTAGAGTGTACCTCTAACGCACCCGCAGTAGCTACTAAAGCAGACGCATTAACTGTCGGCGTGGCAGTTCAAGAGGGTACCAGCGGTTGTTCCGCGGTAGTTTCGCGTTCATCTGTTCGGGGTGCGGAGAGTGGCAACTGTGATACCGCCCCCTTGGGTGATTCCTTTGCTCCTGTTGTCGAGCAGGTAGACACTGTAGACGAGGACAGCGTAAGTGTCGCGTCTTCCGAGTCCGATAGGTTAGTAATCGACATGAATGCAGGTGCTGCGATGCCTTACACGCCTGGCTGTAAACGGAAGCATAACTCCTCGGACGAGTCTCCTGATGTAGTGGGAGACGCCGCCACCGTTGCTGGCGAAATATCGGCTCCTGATTCCAAGCGCAAACCCGATGATCTGGACGTCCCTTGCTAGATTCTCTGTCAATTCTATGTTTGTGTTCTTAGTATCCCTCTTTTTTTATGTCCCAGCCTCGTGTCGCCACCTAAAATGTGCGTGGGTTTTCCAAACAGGCCAAACAGTTGGAAGTTGTCAGCTGGGCGAAATTGGCCCACGTTGATATTCTACTGCTGCAAGAAACCAGGTCATTATCCGGAAGGTTCATTCAAATTCTAGAAACTTCACATGGGGTCAAGGCATTCTTCAGCTGTGGCTCGCCTCGGCGGGCTGGCACCGGCATTCCAATATTTCCGTAATTTTCAGGGCTCCATCCGGTGGTTTGACATTAATACGGATGGGAGGGTGGTATCTTTGGAGCTTCAGCTTGACGGCAAATCATTTCGTATTGTAAATGTCGCGTATAAATGTCGTGTGTAATTCCGTCGATTAGAAACTTTTCTTTTTGGCAGCCAAAACTTGATACTTGCTGGTGGTTTTAATTACACGATCGACCGCCAACACGGTAGACAGGCGTGCGGAGGCGGGGTCCCCGAAATTTACCATTAAGAATAAACGTTTAAGAATAAAACATTCAAGAATAATCTGCTTAAAAAATACACGGTTAAAAATATATCTCCTAAAATAAACCGCTTACTATCCCCGCTTAGAGATCACCGTTTAATAATCCAGCATTAAAAATAAACTGTTTCAAAATCCCCTCACCATCTAGCACGGAGGCGGACTGATTGCAATTTACGCCGGGTTACATCATGTTATGTTAGATTAGTTTAGTTTGGTTTCGGTTAGTTTGGGATAGTTTAGGCTAGTTTGGTCCTGTGAGGTTAGGTTAAGCCCCTTGCTTGCAGTTCACCTTGATTTGGGCCATACCACATGACTCTAGCAACTGTAGGGTGGATTTGGGGGGATTCTTAACCGTGGATTCCTCTGCGTTTATATTTGAACGGGGATATTTCGCCGATTATTTTTGTGCGTTTATTTTTAAGCGTATATTCTGGACACCAGGAGTGTAGAGACGCACTCAGGCAGGTCTTAGCTATTCTACGCCACCCTGGCTCTCGCAGCCATGACACTGCATCTGATATAGCGGATGTGCAGAGGCGCCTGATGGCCATGAGAGTGCGCTCCTGGCGCAATTTCGCAGCGCAGCGAAACGTCGAACGCTGGTGTGGGGAACCATACTGCTCCCGCTTACTCCTCCGGCGCTATGTGGCAGGAAACCCAGCCTCGAATATCGCCGTTGTCCGGTCAGCTGACGGCTCACTTCTCGCACAACCTGATGACATTGGAGCTGCAATGCGTGAGCATTGCGCGACCCTTTATCAAGAGTCATCATCCAACGAACCGGTGGTTAGCCCAGAGTGCCCACTCCCGGTGAAACAAATGGAGTTCGCAGACTCAGGGCCGCTCACGCAAAATGAACTTTTTGCCGCTGTTTCATCAATACCGAACGGAAAGTGTCCAGGCATTGATGGCCTCTCAGTCGAGTTCTACAAACGTTTCTGGAGGGTAATTGGCGGTGCTTTAACTCGTATAGGTAATCAATGCTTGTCGCGAGGCGAACTCTGCTCCACAATGCAGAGTGGCATCATTGTCCTTCTCTGCAAAGACGCGTCAAGAAAGCTGGACCCGGATGCGTATCGCCGCATAACACTTATGACTTGCGACTACAAAATTCTAGCCAAGGCGCTTCTCCTACGTGTTTCGCCGCAGTTGGAGAAGGTCTTGACTCACCCCGAAAGTCGCTGGAGAGGCGTGTTGGCTTAGCTCAATTGGTAGAGCCCTGGGCCGGTAATCCAGAAGATGTGGGTTCGACCCCTACAGCTGGCTAACCTTTTCAGTGACTTTCATCTTTCATCTTGCAGCCATGTCCAGTCTGTTCGGTCCCTGCCAGCCCAGGTCATCGGTCCTCCACAGGATGATCATCCGTGACACCATCCAGTGGTTAAACCTGAGACAGCTAACAGCGGTGTTGGCCTCGTTCGACCAGGTAAAAGCTTTTGACAGAGTGCGTCATTCGTATCTGTTTCCCATGCTTACAGCTTACGGCTTTCATGAAGCGTGGATTCGCTTTGTGGAAGTGTTGTACCGTGGTGCGAAAAGCCTGGTCTCCGTTGTTGGTGGTCTATTGCGTCCAATTGAGGTTACGCGCGGTGTGCGCTAGGGCTGTCCCCTTTCTCCTGTATTGTACGCTGTTGCAATCAACCCGCTCCTGGTTCGTTTAAGCTCCCTCCCGTTTTCGCATATGCAGATGATATCTCTGTCATGCTGCCAGGGGAAGCTTGCCTTGAACCTGTGCTGAAGGCTTTCGACAATTATGGTAAAGTGTCTGGTGCACAGCTCAGCAGGTCTAAGAGCGGTGCCCTCTACATTAATACAGAACCCTCCCGCGTCGCCCCCTATGTCGTACCCTCAAAGCCTCAAGTCAGAATCCTCGGTGTTGTCTTCGATGGTAGCGGGGTATCTCGTGTAAACTGGGCTACAGTGTTTAAACGTGCCTCCGCTGTTCTCCGTGAACTCAAATCTGTAGACCTGCCCCTCACTTTCCGTGCCCGTTTACTGGCCTCTTTGTACTACAGCCGTCTGTGGTTCCTCGCCGCCGTATGTCTGCCACCTACAGTCATTCGGGTCGCCATAACTCGCAACGCGTTCCGTTTCCTGTGGGCTGGTTCAGTTGAATGGGTCAGGAGGTCACAACTGTATCTCACGCGTGATCGGGGCGGTTTAGGCGTGGCGGCAATCACGGAGCGCTCTCTAGCACTGCAGATCCGGGCTCTCTTTGAGGCGCTACACAATCCTGATCATCCAGCGTGCGCTTTGGTGCACTATTTCCACGGTCATGCCGTCCGGTGGTTCACCGATATCACTGGCAGCCGTCCCAGAGCAGAACTTCCCTCCCCTCTTTTCACAGCTTCCGTAGTTGCCGTCAGACGCGTACGCGAGATGTCCCCAGACGCTGAGGTCTCTCTTTGGGAATCCAAGGATTTCTACGCCGCGCTCATGGAGGCGGTGCTGGTTCCCTCCCTGCCCGGTACCGTGGGTAGTCCTTCCGGGAGCGCCAGGCGACGTATCACGGCAGGATGGTTGGACGCTCGTCGAGCGAGTCTCGCTAGTGGAAGTCTACGAGTGGAAGCTGGCTCAAGGTGTCCTCCCGCTTCGTGAACGTTTACGCCGCTTCCATATTTGTCGCACGAATCACTGCCGGTCTTGTGGCATCTCGGAGTCACCAGAGCACTGCTTCCTTCAGTGCCAGACTCCGCTGCTCCTGTGGAGCAGAGCGGCTGTTGTTTTTGACCTTCCAAGAGTCGAATGAGCCACTGTAAGGTTCATGGAACCGCTGCCGGTTGCACCAAGGGATCGGAAACATCTGGCGTGTTTGATTGCGGAAATAAATTTCCAAATATGGATACGCCGGTGCCGGTTGGCTTTCGGTGGCCCCGATTGTGGGAGCGTAGGCTTGTTTCAGGCAGTTCGTGCTGGACTGCGGGCGCTGATCACCAGGGAAGATGTACCAACTTGCCCAAATCTCCGCCTTAACCAGGGAAGAGGCAATGCTCGGTTCAGTCGAGTGCTCCCGTCGCTGGGTCTGCTCCACTCGCGTCGTCCGCTATGACCAGGGTGAGTGGCACATTCTGTTCCAGCCACTTTGCTAGACCAGTACTGTCCTCCGTCGCGACTCTCCCGTATATCATGGATTGTTCGCATGGTATGGCCCGTTCAAACAGCAATCTCCCTAGGAGCGTTATCCTGCCTTTCAGCATAGTGCGGGTCTAGTGTAAAGGAGCCTACCTCAATAGGTAGCTCTCCTGCTTGATGACAATACACACTTGACTACTCCTACTCCTACTGACTTGCTCCTACTGTTGCTCATCTCCTACAGCCAACAATACAACACATTTTGACTAGCCATGACACCGACGTCAAGCCTGTTCGGTTCTCGGCAGGTCATCGGTCCTCCATAGGATGGCCGTTCTTGACCCTATCCAGCGGTTAAGCCTGAGACAGCTAACAACGGTGTTAGCCACCTTCGACCAGGCAAACGCTTTCGACAGAGTGCGTCATTGGTATCTGTTTCATTCATTTCATTCGTATCTGTCCATTGCAGTTCCACTGCGTTATCGTTGCACTGCCGTAGGTTCTATCCATGATTGCCTTGCGTGATGATCCTCAGCAGCTCAGGTTCGAAGGCCAGAGCCTGTTTTACCTCGGGAAGTTGTTGGGCTTGTGAGAGACACAACAATAGCCTTAAATGCTGCCATGGTCTGGAGGACCAAGGAGATCTGTTCTGGGTGGAATCCTTGTGTCTGCCCGATGGATGAGTTTCTTCGGTGGCACTGGCGGGGTAGGCTTGAAAGCTTCGACAGACTCTTTTAGTAGACGACACACTTGGAGGTGGTGGACACATTTCTGCTGCCGGTGGGCCTGTGGTCTGTCGTGCTTGCCTCATTTAGCTGGCATTTGTGGCAGCTGAGGGAAGTTTTCATACATTTGCAGTGCTCGCAGGGGCTAGTCTCCTTTGTTGAGCCTTTCGCTTTGTTTTGTCTTGTTTTGTAACAGTATTGCCACGAAGCAAGGAACGGTGATGGTGATGATGAAAGAGCTCGCCGTTGTCTTCGTAGGTGAATGTGCGTCCAGGGCCGACTTCTAAGGGAACTGTGCCGACATACATCTGAAAACGTCGGAGGACGCTGATGACACACTTGAAGGCGGTAGAAAGGGAGTTGCCTCAGGACAGAAGCCGCCGATATTTCGAACAGAGACTGTTCTTCTTCTGGGCACCGTCCTCATGATTGGCATGGTATTTAAAGGGTTAGGTGTGACGTGTTTAAAGGTTCATGCGAATTGTGGGTCAACAGCCCGGAGGGAAGAAAGGGTCCGTACGGGTTTTTACGGCCGGAGTGAATGGCCGCTTTGTTAGAGTGTGCAGGGGATTATGTGAACGAAGTCATCTAGGCTCCTGACCGGTTACAGAAAAATGCGGGTTCACGAACACGTGGACGAAATAGGACAATAGGCAAGAATTGGCAATTATAGCGAAAGATAAGGAGGTTAGTGGTTACGTGGGGAAAATTCCAGAACGAGCACGAACGAAAGCTCATCACACGTGATGACCTCAGATATCTCACCCCATCAAACACAGGCGCAGGTCGTTTCTATTTACTGCCCAAAATCCACAAGGTACACGCCAACGAGCTCTATACGGCTGACATCCCCGGCAGGCCAATTGTATCTAATAACAATACACCAACAGAAAGACTCTCGAAATTCCTGGACCACTATTTAAACCATATTCCGACAACACTGCCATCGCATGTACAAGACACACCCCACCTCCTCAGAATAATCAGAGATATAAACAACACTCGTACATTTGGTAGGGACACAATACTAGCCACGCTGGATGTGACATCACTGTATACTAACATCCCACACAACGACGGAATCACAGCCCTCTGCAATACCCTTTCTACAACAAACACCAGAAAAGACACGGAAACCATACTCGCTCTAATGGACTTAGTCCTTAAACTGAACTACTTCGAGTTCAATGGCGAATACTACCTACAAGTAAACGGTACAAGTATGGGCACACCTGTTGCACCCACATACGCAAATATCTTCATGGGGTTCTTAGAAAACAAAGTTCTCAGCGCCCTCTCATTAAAACCCACTGTGTACCTTCGATACATCGATGATATACTGATAATATGGGAACACGGTGAACATGAATTTCAAAAGTTCGTAGATCTACTGAACACCGCGCATAGCAACATAAAGTTCACATCACAACAGTCAACTCACTTCATTAAAGGACAACGGAAGCTAAATTTGTCAATTGTAAAAAAGGGTTCGAACAAGGTGTAAATCTTACGTACGATTATGGTGCCACTAGTATTTTGTGAGTACGCTGTACGGATGGGCATATTTTTGACGATTACGAGCACGCTGGGCCGCCCACCCGAGACGATCGCCCATGGAGCGCGCCCGCTGCCGCAAAGCATTGCGGGAAAATCTGAGGAGCGCGTGACGTCAAATATCTCTCGAGCTCCATGTGCGGCTGCCAGGTGAACGGGATAAACACGGCGCATTCCGAACAACGCCACAAGATGTTCGATTCGGAGATCGCGTGGAAGACTGAAGGTGATATATCCGATGAGAGATGGGTTTGTACCTATGCTTCTTCGTCTCCGTTTTTTCTCCATAGCGGGAATCAGACGTATGCCGAAACGCCAAGTGGAGGAAAAGATTTGTGCTTTCCGTTTTCGTGAAAATAAAGAAGGGGCCGCTCAACCTGATACGTACTTCGTTGACAAGCCAAGGCTAATGAGCTCCTCTGGATTTGTTTTGAACCATTCGTCAACAATATGACTGCGCACTACTTGTGTTGTTTCACCTGTCTGAGGCATAGACGGATTCGCGGAGAGAAGTTTTCTGTATTTCGGAAACAATTGAAATATGACAGTCGTGAAAAAAAGTCAGACATCGGCGGAATTTTAACTACGCACCTCTCGACTGCCAGTCGAGCGCCAATGGCCAATAGGGCCACGAAAACAACCACAGACTGGTAGAGCGTGTTTGTTCTGAAACATATCCTTGCCGAACGCAAGGTAAGACATCCAGCAATGTTAGCAACAAGACTCTCAACTCTAGAGAGAATGAGGTCACCTTCCTTCGGATGGATTTTGGGGGCCAGCCTCGGTAGTGTTGTCTTTGTAATAAACGTCACTCGATGTTTGACGCTGTGTTTGTGCTGTCTATCCGTGTGTCGATCGTGCAAGGAGCACTATGTTCTCGCGTTGCCGAAAGGAACTCGGCAACATGCTGTAGCACAGCCATGAAAGACTTCACAAGCATGTACAATTTTTCTTGTCGCGGAAATCAACCTCCGATCGCAAAATAACCGCGAAAGGAACGTCAGAAACTCCAACAGGAGAGACAACGCGCGTCACTTCCGTGGTCTGCTACAGCGTAGCGGCGACGCTCACCAGGGGCTCAGACTGCTCTGCGGCCGAATTTTATATCGCGATTATGGCGGCATTTCAACTAATATGCGTAAATCAAAGTCGAATTCCGGATTGTTTCGGTACACATCACAATATGAGGCAAACAGCTTTGCAGCTTATTTTCGCTTCCGTCGTCCTTTAACTTCCTCGACACCACAATATCACTGGACAACGGCAACCTCACCACAACACTATACAAAAAGCCAACTACAAACAACAATACCTTCACTTCAAGAGTCACCACCCGCGTCACTGTAAGGTTGGAATTCCTAATGGGCAGAGTGTAAGACTACGCAGAATTTGTTCAAACGACACAGATTACGCTGAGAAGCTTGACGAACTCTGCAGTACACTTGCCCAAAGGGACTATCCAGACTCCCTCCTAACCGAATTCCGTCGCAAGGCACTCACACTCGATCGAAACCAGGTTCTGGAAAACCGAAAAAATCCTGACGCGTGCCAAATAAGCTTCATCACAAGATATTCTAACGCACTTCCAAACATCAAAGCCATTCTACAGAAGCACGAGCCCCTCCTCCAAAGCAGTGACCGACTTAGAAATATATTCACCCATCCCAGACAGGTGACATACCGACGCGCAAAAAACCTATCAGACTACTTGGTCAATGCCAAAATCAGCGAAACGAGCGCCCCGTACACGGGAACACGACCTTGCAACCTTCCGCGCTGCAAAACATGCAAGCACGTTCAACACGCTAACTCCATCAAAAGCACTGCGAGCAATTACACCCACGCCGTTAACCACGCATTCACATGCACAAGCTCCAATGTCATATACTGCACTGAATGCGGCGACTGCTCTATGCAATACATTGGTGAAACCGGCCAACAAATGAACAACTGCCTTACCGGACACAGAACCGACACGTCCAACAAACTCCCCAAAGCAGTCGCCGAACACTTTAACGTTCCTGGTCACAATTTTGACAACATTAAACTATATATTCTAGAAACCGGGTTTAGATCCACACGTGACAGACGTGATAGGGAGTCTTATCTCATATACAGGTTCAACGCTCTTCACCCGTCCGGTATCAACAAATCACAAGGCACCCTGGAAACACTTCACAAATAAAATATGCTTTTCCCTTCTATCTCCATTATCATCTGTTATGTTCTGCATGGCCACTGCCTTCTGCTTTCTTTATTGCATGCCACAATTTTGTATTACAAACATTAAAAAAAAAGAAAAAAAAAACCCTTTGCTCATTCTGGAATTTTCCCCACGTAACCACTAACCTCCTTATCTTTCGCTATAATTGCCAATTCTTGCCTATTGTCCTATTTCGTCCACGTGTTCGTGAACCCGCATTTTTCTGTAACCGGTCAGGAGCCTAGATGACTTCGTTCACATAATCCCCTGCACACTCTAACAAAGCGGCCATTCACTCCGGCCGTAAAAACCCGTACGGACCCTTTCTTCCCTCCGGGCTGTTGACCCACAATTCACATGAACCTTTAAACACGTCACACCTAACCCTTTAAATACCATGCCAATGATGAGGACGGTGCCCAGAAGAAGAACAGTCTCTGTTCGAAATATCGGCGGCTTCTGTCCTGAGGCAACTCCCTTTCTACATTCTACCGGTTCGCTGGATTTCTACCCATTGAAGGCGGTAGAGGCATTTCTGCTGACGGTGGGCCTGTAGTCTGTCGTGTTTGCCTTGTTTTATCTGGTCTTTATGGTAGCTGAGGGAAGTTTTCAGACATTGGCGGTGGTGGTAGAGACACTTCTTTCGTTTGTTGAGCGTTTTGTTTCGTTTCCCTTTGTTGTTCTGTTGTCTAAGAGTATTGTCCTGGAGTAAGAAAAAAAGCGGACGACCCCGTTTTCAGCAAATCAGGGGAAAGATTAACGTCACTGGGGATGATGGTTCACCGCAGCTTCGTGCTATGTGGTGAAGTTCATTCATAAGAGTGCACCATGATCAACATTTATTTCAGTTCTCAGAAGTAGAACGCCGTCTTATTTGCGTACCGCTAAGTGGCGCGAGAGGTGAATACTTTTATTGATAAGGACAAATATTTGGGCTGCCAGAAGTTGATTGGGCCACCGTAAGGTACCTGGAGGCGTTGCTGGTCGCACCCGCAGAGCGGAAGCAACTAGCATTGCTGATTTCGGAAATTAACTTCCAAATTTGGATTCGCCGGTGCCGGCTGTCCTTTGGTGACCCAGAAGTTGGGAGCATGGCTATTTTTGAGGCAGTGAGAGCCGGGCTGCGTGCACATATCATTCGTGAGCAGTCATTATTTGGGTCTGAGCAGTGCTGTCACCGCTGGCTTACAGCGACTCGGCTGTTTGGTCATGATCAAGGTGAGTGGCACATCAAGTCCTAGTAAGCCCGCTAGGACTGTACTGCTCCCCCGTAGCGACTCTTCCGGAGCTCCAGGATTGTTCGCAGTGTGTGGCACGTGCAAAAAGCAATCTCCCTTTGGAGCGTTGTTATCTGGTATGTAAGATAGAGTTCGTGTAAAAGAGGCTACCTCCATAGGTAGTTATCTTGCTTGGTGACAATACACACCCAATGAGGGTAACTGAGGGAAGCTCGGATGTTTTCTTCCCTCGCGAGTTGTTCCGTGGGACTACCGAATTTCTTACACGGAGGTATCACCGGCCCCTCCCCGACCTTTTGTACAATGTCATAACACTTCCCTTCCTCTTTACGCACAACTTTGCCCATCCCCGTCAAATATGTACTAAGCGAATTGCTTATAAGCGAATGCACAGATTCCGAAATCAGATATTTCACAGACGATTCCGTATCAGCTGCAGAGGCCCTGGCATAAATCTCTTACATGGTGTCAGCATGGTGCCTGTAATTGCTGTCATGGTTACTCTTAAGAAATGTATTAAAGTGAAACTCCCTTCGGGATAGGTTTAAGTGTTACTCCAAAAGGGAGTGTTCTACGGGACAAGACATTTACTCCCCCAAAAGAGTTGTGACGACAGCATTTTTGCTCAAAATATGCTCCCACAGCGGAGCAGTGTTCACACCTTACCCGGTATTAAGGGAACTCCCTTTGGACCATACCAAAGGAAGTCGTCAGGACAACATCTGCAGGTGCTGGAGTGACCCCCTTAGTGGTGTGGGTACAGCTACTGCAAGAGTGTCACGGTTATGTCCCTCAAATGGAGTAGCATGTTACTCCCCTTAGGGGTGTAACTTTTACTCCAAAAGGGAGTGTTCCTTGGGACAAGCCATTTACTCCTTTAATGGAGTCGTGACGCCACCCCCTTTTTCAGAGTTTAACAAAACACGTAGTCTTCTTCAAAAGGCAGACGTCATCTCCATTTCCTTCATGAAACAACGCTGGTTGCTCCACGTAGATGCATTCTTCCAACAACCCGTTCAGGTGTACGGCCATAATGTGGATTGCGCGGGCCACTGTATTTCGACTGCTAAAGCCAAAGGTATGCACTCTTAAAACAGTGACACTTAAGCGACACATGAAAGTGCTGTGACACTTTGGGCGAGCCAAACCTGGAACGCCACACAGCGTACTTTCTCACTGTGCAGCAACAGGAAACGTATTATCGCGTGTCAGCGAGGTGGACGAGGTGTCACAGCTGATTACCCAAGCCTGGGAGGACGTGTGACACGCGAGTTGTGGCACTTGCCGTAGCAGCGCCCTTTGACCGTGACACACGGTTTGGTATTTTCGCTGTTTGCACACTCCGTGCCCGTCCCGTCTCTCTCTTTTCTTCAGTTTTTCGTTTACGTCTGAGTTCGTTTTATTCACGTATTGTTTTAAGTTGAACACTGTAGTACAAAGATCGAAAGCGACGGACCCTTAATCAAGGACAAACCTTTAGTAGTATATGATCAGCTCAACTGGCCCACAACTCACACAGTGGCCTGGACGCCATTAATGAGCAATTAGAGCTAATTGGGACCCCCCACATTAATCAGGATAATTCAGGGAGTCATTACACTAATTGGGGACCATCTAGGACGTGTCCAGACCACTGTGTGAGTTGTGGGCTAGTTGAGCTGATAAAAATAAAAAAAAAATAGATAGAGATAGAGTGGAGAGAAGGAATATCGTTGAAGATCAACGACGCCATCTTGAAGAAAGCGGTCCGGAACGGCCGCTGACTGTCGCTGACTGTCGCTGGGCGACGGAGCACGGAGGCAGGTTGCAAAGCATCGCAGCTATGACCACCAGTTCCGGACATCCTGTGACGTCAGCTGTGACGTCATCATGGCATGTCTGGGCAGGTTAGGACAGCTCTGGGCATGCAAGGAGAAAAACACTCGTAATACAGAGGATGAGAAAGCAAGAGTATGCAAACCATCAATAGCTAACAACAAAAAGAATTAGTTACACAACAAATGAGCCCACCAGAACAGGAGCGCAGAACCATGCGACTGCTCCATCCGAGAGGCAGGCAGAAACTGACTCGTAATGCTTTTTTGTCCTGTATAAAGCCCCGCAGCTGCACCCCCGAGCAGGTTACTTTCTCAACTAATCTCACAACAAAATTATTAAGAATCACGCCAGCGCTACAACAGTTCCCAAGGCAGAAGAAGATAGAAAATGGCGGGGATGCCCGGACAACAGCAACCAGCACCCGACGTGCACTGGCACGAAAATCGCAAACAAAGCGGGAACAAAGTTGGCGAAAGCATTAGTTACACAACAAATCACCTCACCACAGCAGGAGCGCAGACCGATGCGACTGCTCTCCGTGACAGCCCGCCAGAAACTGAGCGAGCGCAGGGAGCGCACGTTTGCTTTCCGCGACAGCCGGAGAGAAACTGACTGGGGCGCCGCTCCGCGGCCGCTACTCATACGCGCTCCTAGCGCCCTCTGGGGCGACCACCTCCCAGAGGCTAAGAGTGAAGAGCATTCCTGCGCCCCCTGCTGGCCATTCTCATTGGTCGTGAGGCTAAGAGAGAAGAGCATTCCTGCTCCCCCTGCTGGCAGTTCTCATTGGTCGTGACGTCATCCTATTGTCTCAGGGCTACCCTGTTTTTTTCCACTAATGCTCCTTTGGTCAATCTACAATGAAGCCACAGTATGACGTCATCATGCACCTGCGTGGCTCAAGGACGCGTACGCTCTAGACAGGGGACCTATTATTTATTGAATCACTATCCCATGATTATTTCCTTTATTCTTCTATAACGATTGAATAGGAAACTATTGCAGAAGAGCACCATGCATGAAAGCTGATCGTAGGAATTCCAAAGTCTTACTAAATTAGACTTGCAAAAGAACAAAATATGCTAACACGTAACTCCATCAACGGCAAATAAGAGGACTAGGTACTCAACAAATCAACAAAGAGTACGGATAAACAGGAGCGCAGAACTCAGGGCAGCACTATCGTCAAGACAACAATGTTCCTTGTCAAAAAATAAAAAAATAAAAAACGTCAACACAGGAAAGCATGCATATCGGGGCATGTCAGAACACGTCAGCACAAATTGTACGACTGCTGGGCAACAGAGGAAAACAAACAAACACTTGAACAGAGTGAAAAAGACACTCACCATCATTTTTCCCGTTCACAGCATTCCCTCATTGTAAATCCGCTCGTCACAAAATCCACCTGCATCGTCGAACACCATTCACCAGTGACGAACCACACATCCGCACCCCATCAGAGGCAGACAGAACCCCACCGAAGCAACGCTCTTCCACTGACGGCCAACGCCAGGAGCAGAATTTGCGTGTCGAGACCCGTCAGTGTCCAAGAGAGAAGTGAAACCTTGCGCCCCCTGCAGGCCGTTCTCATTGGTCGTGACGTCATCCTATTGTCTCAGGGCTACACAGTTTTTTTCCACTAATGCTCCTCTAGACAAGGTCAACCTGAAACAATAGTCTCTCGGTATGCGGTCATCATGCAGGTGCGTGGCTCAAGGACGCGTACGCTCTAGACAGGGCACCTGTTATTTATTGAATCACAATCCCTAGATTATTTCCTTTATTCTACTATAATGATTGTGTAGGGAACTATTGCAGAAAAACACCATAGACAAGAGGAGATTGTAGCATTTCATTCCCAAAGTCTTACTGTACAGGAAAAAAAAATGGTTCAGCAAGACATAAAGTCACACACCTGTCCCCCTCGCGGTTACTCTCTGAACTAAATGAATCGCTAAATTATTAAGAATTGCTCTACTCCCATTCAAGGCAGCACTATCGTCAAGAATATGCCTTGTACAAAAGGAAAAAAAACTACATGCAGAAGGAAAGCATGTCAGAACAAGCCCAGGCATGGTCAGCACATGTTTGTCAGACAAGGGGGGAAAAAGCGAAAAGAAACAAAGAAGGAAACCAGCATCAAACTATTTCTTCTTATTCCAAAACAGTGCTCATCATAAATCTGCCCAGGACAATACACACTATTTTTCTATTGCCACACTTTTTTCCAGTAACGGTCAATGCATTGCTACAGACTGCGTGACGTCATCACATCATGTCTGAAGAAGAAGACACCGGCAAAGACTCCTATTATTTATTGAATCGCAAGATTATTTCCTTTGTCCTACTCTTAATGACATTGATTCTCTCATTAAAATTCAACAAAAAAGTACCCCGCATATTAACGATTTTCACCCCAAAGGCTCATCATGGTCATTAGAATTACAGTAAACTGCCACTGCTCTTTTAAAATAATAAGTGAGACCACTCAACATCACCTCCAGGCTTATGTAATACATGACCCTTTCTATGCTCATACATTCGTTGTCTGAGGCTACACCTGCGAGCAAAAAAGGCGCGGAAGCCGGGTGGGCAAAGTTCCATTCGCGCATTGCGAGCAAAAAGGCGCGAAAGCACAAGACAGAACGCCTTTACGGGAACACGATAGCATTCCTATACTATATTAATGATTATTGCATTGCAGTTTAGAAAAACTACAACTAAACTATAATTTTAGGAGCCCAACTTTCTATGGAAACTATAATTGCCCTATTACTTGGATCGCTACTAATGAAGCGCTCCAATTTTTTCTCTCTTCCCATTTCAGCCTTGTCATGCAGGGAAGCAGACTCATATCCAAAATAATTAATTTACACTGAGGGTGCCGTGCTTCAGGAATTCCTATCCTGCGCTCAGATGCAAGCATTTCTTCACGGATACCTTTAACAGCTGACTTCCTCAACATATCGAACACCCAACAAAATCAAACAAACAATCAGAGAAACCCTCTTCTCAGCTGCACCATGCGACTTTCTTCTGCGTAAAATTGGTGATTTGAAGAAGAGAGCAGCGAAAAATTGCGCGCGCTTGTGCTCGACCTGAAGCATATGCCAATAAACCAAGAAAAAGGCACTCATGTCTGGTATCTGATAGTGCCACATACACAGACGCATTGCCCTTGCGTAAAGAAAGCACAGGACACGGATACACAAATTTCCTTAGGTGAGCAGGGAAAAGGCTTAAGACCACAGGTCACGACGCATCGCCACGCGGCTAGCACAACATGACACCAACAAGATACTAGCAGCGGGAAGAACTGCAACACTGCTAAACAAGTCCAGACATGCCACGATGGCGTCACAAATCAGGAAGAAAAAAAGAAAAAAAGTACACGCACGCACGCACAGAGGACAACGCATTAAACACACGGAGCGCTCAGGAATAATCGTAGCGTCACCGCACATCGCTACGAAGCTAAACGTCTAACACAAGACGACACCAACAAGATATTAGCGAAGGGTAAAAATTGCAACACTACCGAACAAGTCCAGACATGCGACATCGCATACAAAACACTGCTCATCGGGGAAAAGGCCTAAGCCTGCGGCGGATCATCATAGAGCGTACACAACTTCATTTTTTCTATTTTGCGTAAACTAAACGCGGTCTGCTTGGAAAACGACGTACAAATTTTCTTAAGGAGCAGAGAAATATTTCTACTCCATGCTCAGATACCAGCATTTCTGCTCAAAAACCTGCAAAATTAAACACTGCTTACTTCGTCAAGATATCGAACAAAATCAAACAAACAACCCCACTTCCACTGGTAGAACACTGTTCAGCTGTTACGCAGGAGGCTTTCTTCTACATAAAAAGTAGAGAAAATAAGAAAAGAGCAGCGAAATATTACACGCACATTTGCTTGACTTAAAAAACCTGAAGCATATGCCAATAAACCAAGAAAAAGACACTCATGTCTGGTATCTGATAGTGCCACATACACAGACGCATTGCCCTTGCGTAAAGAAAGCACAGGACAGGGATACACAAATTTCCTTAGGTGAGCAGGGAAAAGGCTGAAGACCTCAGGTCACCACACATCGCCACGCGCCTAGCACAACATGACAGCAACAAGATACTAGCAGCGGGAAGAACTGCAACACTGCTAAACAAGTCCAGACATGCCACGATGACGTCACAAATCAGGAGAAAAAAAAGCACACGCATGCACGCACAGAGGACAACGCATTAAACACACGGAGCGCTCAGGAATAATCGTAGCGTTACCGCACATCGCTACCAAGCTCAACGTCTAACACAAGACGACGAACACAACAAGATATTAACGAAGGGTAAAAATTGCAACACTGAACAAGTCCAGACATGCGACATCGCATACAAAACACTGCTCATCGGGGAAAAGGCCTAAGCCTGCGGCGGATCATCATAGAGCATACACAACTTCATTTTTCTATTTTGCGTAAACTAAACGCGGTCTGCTTGGAAAACGACGTACAAATTTTCTTAGGGAGCAGAGAAATATAGAAATTTGTACTCCGTGCTCAGATACCAGCATTTCTGCTCAAAAACCTGCAAAATTAAGCTCTGCTTACTTCGTTAAGATATCGAACACCCAACAAAATCAAACAAACAACCCCACTTCCACTGGTAGAACACTATTCAGCTTTTACGCAGGAGGCTTTCTTCTACATAAAAAGTAGAGAAAATAAGAAAAGAGCAGCGAAATATTACACGCACTTTTGCTCGCATAGCTATAAGAGAAAAAAAATAAATAAAATAACGACGCACACGCTAATAAACTGTGACAAAGACACCCATTTCTGCTATCAGATAATTATTGCATAATGCTAAATACTCATTTGCATTGGCCCTGCGTGAAGAAACCACAGGACAGGGATACACAATCTATCTTAAGCGAGCACGGAAAGTCACTTCTACTCGAACAGCTTAATACCATAAAGTCTGAATTTTTGCAAAGAAAATAAAGCCTGAACAGCGCTACGAAGGTGACAGACACATACTAACAAACAAACAAACACTTCTTCGAGTCTGTATTATCTTTTAAAAAATAACGAAAGCACACATAAAAAAAATCAAATCGGCTAGGTAGCCTACCAGACGTTGTGCCTTAAAGTTGGCTGCACGCAATGTGCGGAAGCATGCTGTGAAGCCAACTTGCGGTTTTGCTGGATGCACATGAAGTCCGATTCCAATTGGAAATCGCGCTAAGGACGTGCCAAACGTGGAATTTTCGCGAGATTAATCCCAATACGTGGAATTCTGTTCATTTTAGCGGGAATGCTGGCGCTTGTGCTCCATTATTCGAAATTTTCGAATATTCGAATTTCTCGATTATCAAATTTTCGAATACGAATAGGGTTCGAATATCAACAATATTCGAACAATATTCGAAATTTCGAATATTCGCACACCTCTAGTGAATACTGACACTCAACGATATATAACAAAAAACAAACAAATTCCATTCTCATGAACTCTCCTCTGCCGAGCGGCTTTCTCCTGCTCTACCTGGATGCTGACTTTTTCCCCCCTCACCTACATTCTGAGTAAAAACAGTGACAGAAGAAAAGAACCGCGAAAATTACACGCATTTGTGTCACAGGACAGGGATACACAAATTTCCTTAAGTGAGCAGGGAAAAGGCTTAAGTCGGTACCGCTCAGGAATAATCGGAGAATCACCGCGTATCGCTACGCGGCTAGCGCTTGAACAGCGCTACGAACGTGACAGATACATACTAACAAACAAACAAACAACAGCAGGACCGGCGTCGGGCACTCATAAAATACCCTGGCCAAAACAAAGACTTCGCCAGGTTCGCGAGGCAACTCCATTAAAAACGCTCGTCCTATCCTACAGATAGCAATGCAAACGCGACTGCCCTTATTTTTTAAACCACTATTTCACGCAATAGTACATAAATGTATCACTCGTGCCACACGAAAAGGCAAACACTTACTTGTCAAGTGGGGTCCCAGCGCGTGCGCGCGCGCACACACACACACACACACACTAACATTTTCACACTCACAAACACGAAGTCTATTTTCACAACCACATAAATCCATATTATTCCTCACGTCAATAATTATCCTGCCATCGTCAAAAGACGGCACAGACATGTATGCTTACGCAAGACAATCGGTCCTCGTTCCGGATGTAATAGGATATCGTCACTCGGCCGGCGCGAACCAATAAAGAAAGAAAGGAATGCATGTTCGCTATACGAAGAAAACGGTCCCGTGCTTCTACGCAGCGATCATTATACAGACGCGTAAATGTGAACATCATTCGCTACACACTGTAGCTCTCATCATTTTTAAACCAAACCGTGTTCATAGGTCTTCACTAAATAGGTGAGCCGATAATGACTCCAAATAAAATAAAATAAAATAATCATTCCAGCATCGCTGGCTGCAAGCTTGGGTACCCAACAGAGCAGCGCGCTCCTATCAACACGCCTTGGGCTGACCTTACACACCCGAAGCCTTTTCTGAATGCATTCTGCCGGCGCTGGAATAAAAGATTTATCGCGAGGGTACTACGATGTCAGCTCTGTTGCTGTTTAAGTGATAAAACAGTGCGCCCGAACCGCGAAGCGCGCGCGCGGGGCCGGTCTCGCGGTTTGGACTCGCGACGCGTGCGATTCCCCGCGGCGCGAGCGCAACGAGGACCCGTTCTCGCGGTTTGGACGCGCGCGATTGCCCGAGTAAGCGCACTGTTTTATCAGAGGTGTGCGAATATTCGAAATTTCGAATATTGTTCGAATATTGTTGATATTCGAACCCTATTCGTATTCGAAAATTTGATAATCGAGAAATTCGTATATTCGAAAATTTCGAATAATGGAGCACAAGCGCCAGCATTCCCGCTAAAATGAACAGAATTCCACGTATTGGGATTAATCTTGCGAAAATTCCACGTTTGGCACGTCCTTAGCGCGATTTCCAATTGGAATCGGACTTCATGTGCATCCAGCAAAACCGCAAGTTGGCTTCACAGCATGCTTCCGCACATTGCGTGCAGCCAACTTTAAGGCACAACGTCTGGTAGGCTACCTAGCCGATTTGATTTTTTTTTATGTGTGCTTTCGTTATTTTTTAAAAGATAATACAGACTCGAAGAAGTGTTTGTTTGTTTGTTAGTATGTGTCTGTCACCTTCGTAGCGCTGTTCAGGCTTTATTTTCTTTGCAAAAATTCAGACTTTATGGTATTAAGCTGTTCGAGTAGAAGTGACTTTCCGTGCTCGCTTAAGATAGATTGTGTATCCCTGTCCTGTGGTTTCTTCACGCAGGGCCAATGCAAATGAGTATTTAGCATTATGCAATAATTATCTGATAGCAGAAATGGGTATCTTTGTCACAGTTTATTAGCGTGTGCGTCGTTATTTTATTTATTTTTTTCTCTTATAGCTATGCGAGCAAAAGTGCGTGTAATATTACGCTGCTCTTTTCTTATTTTCTCTACTTTTTATGTAGAAGAAAGCCTCCTGCGTAAAAGCTGAATAGTGTTCTACCAGTGGAAGTGGGGTTGTTTGTTTGATTTTGTTGGGTGTTCGATATCTTAACGAAGTAAGCAGAGCTTAATTTTGCAGGTTTTTGAGCAGAAATGCTGGTATCTGAGCACGGAGTACAGATTTCTATATTTCTCTGCTCCCTAAGAAAATTTGTACGTCGTTTTCCAAGCAGACCGCGTTTAGTTTACGCAAAATAGAAAAATGAAGTTGTGTATGCTCTATGATGATCCGCCGCAGGCTTAGGCCTTTTCCCCGATGAGCAGTGTTTTGTATGCGATGTCGCATGTCTGGACTTGTTCAGTGTTGCAATTTTTACCCTTCGTTAATATCTTGTTGTTGTCGTCGTCTTGTGATAGACGTTGAGCTTCGTAGCGA
This sequence comes from Ornithodoros turicata, assembly GCF_037126465.1. Classification (NCBI taxonomy): domain Eukaryota; kingdom Metazoa; phylum Arthropoda; class Arachnida; order Ixodida; family Argasidae; genus Ornithodoros; species Ornithodoros turicata. Next base: position 5,505,374 of record NC_088207.1, read on the forward strand.
TTTGCGGTAACGCTACGATTATTCCTGAGCGCTCCGTGTGTTTAATGCGTTGTCCTCTGTGCGTGCATGCGTGTGCTTTTTTTTCTCCTGATTTGTGACGTCATCGTGGCATGTCTGGACTTGTTTAGCAGTGTTGCAGTTCTTCCCGCTGCTAGTATCTTGTTGCTGTCATGTTGTGCTAGGCGCGTGGCGATGTGTGGTGACCTGAGGTCTTCAGCCTTTTCCCTGCTCACCTAAGGAAATTTGTGTATCCCTGTCCTGTGCTTTCTTTACGCAAGGGCAATGCGTCTGTGTATGTGGCACTATCAGATACCAGACATGAGTGTCTTTTTCTTGGTTTATTGGCATATGCTTCAGGTTTTTTAAGTCAAGCAAATGTGCGTGTAATATTTCGCTGCTCTTTTCTTATTTTCTCTACTTTTTATGTAGAAGAAAGCCTCCTGCGTAAAAGCTGAATAGTGTTCTACCAGTGGAAGTGGGGTTGTTTGTTTGATTTTGTTCGATATCTTGACGAAGTAAGCAGTGTTTAATTTTGCAGGTTTTTGAGCAGAAATGCTGGTATCTGATCATGGAGTAGAAATATTTCTCTGCTCCTTAAGAAAATTTGTACGTCGTTTTCCAAGCAGACCGCGTTTAGTTTACGCAAAATAGAAAAAATGAAGTTGTGTACGCTCTATGATGATCCGCCGCAGGCTTAGGCCTTTTCCCCGATGAGCAGTGTTTTGTATGCGATGTCGCATGTCTGGACTTGTTCGGTAGTGTTGCAATTTTTACCCTTCGCTAATATCTTGTTGGTGTCGTCTTGTGTTAGACGTTTAGCTTCGTAGCGATGTGCGGTGACGCTACGATTATTCCTGAGCGCTCCGTGTGTTTAATGCGTTGTCCTCTGTGCGTGCGTGCGTGTGCTTTTTTTTCTTTTTTTCTTCCTGATTTGTGACGCCATCGTGGCATGTCTGGACTTGTTTAGCAGTGTTGCAGTTCTTCCCGCTGCTAGTATCTTGTTGGTGTCATGTTGTGCTAGCCGCGTGGCGATGCGTCGTGACCTGTGGTCTTAAGCCTTTTCCCTGCTCACCTAAGGAAATTTGTGTATCCGTGTCCTGTGCTTTCTTTACGCAAGGGCAATGCGTCTGTGTATGTGGCACTATCAGATACCAGACATGAGTGCCTTTTTCTTGGTTTATTGGCATATGCTTCAGGTCGAGCACAAGCGCGCGCAATTTTTCGCTGCTCTCTTCTTCAAATCACCAATTTTACGCAGAAGAAAGTCGCATGGTGCAGCTGAGAAGAGGGTTTCTCTGATTGTTTGTTTGATTTTGTTGGGTGTTCGATATGTTGAGGAAGTCAGCTGTTAAAGGTATCCGTGAAGAAATGCTTGCATCTGAGCGCAGGATAGGAATTCCTGAAGCACGGCACCCTCAGTGTAAATTAATTATTTTGGATATGAGTCTGCTTCCCTGCATGACATGGCTGAAATGGGAAGAGAGAAAAAATTGGAGCGCTTGATTAGTAGCGATCCAAGTAATAGGGCAATTATAGTTTCCATAGAAAGTTGGGCTCCTAAAATTATAGTTTAGTTGTAGTTTTTCTAAACTGCAATGCAATAATCATTAATATAGTATAGGAATGCTATCGTGTTCCCGTAAAGGCGTTCTGTCTTGTGCTTTCGCGCCTTTTTGCTCGCAATGCGCGAATGGAACTTTGCCAACCCGGCTTCCGCGCCTTTTTTGCTCGCAGGTGTAGCCTCAGACAACGAATGTATGAGCATAGAAAGGGTCATGTATTACATAAGCCTGGAGGTGATGTTGAGTGGTCTCACTTATTATTTTAAAAGAGCAGTGGCAGTTTACTGTAATTCTAATGACCATGATGAGCCTTTGGGGTGAAAATCGTTAATATGCGGGGTACTTTTTTGTTGAATTTTAATGAGAGAATCAATGTCATTAAGAGTAGGACAAAGGAAATAATCTTGCGATTCAATAAATAATAGGAGTCTTTGCCGGTGTCTTCTTCTTCAGACAGGATGTGATGACGTCACGCAGTCTGTAGCAATGCATTGACCGTTACTGGAAAAAAGTGTGGCAATAGAAAAATAGTGTGTATTGTCCTGGGCAGATTTATGATGAGCACTGTTTTTGAATAAGAAGAAATAGTTTGATGCTGGTTTCCTTCTTTGTTTCTTTTCGCTTTTTCCCCCCTTGTCTGACAAACATGTGCTGACCATGCCTGGGCTTGTTCTGACATGCTTTCCTTCTGCATGTAGTTTTTTTCCTTTTGTACAAGGCATATTCTTGACGATAGTGCTGCCTTGAATGGGAGTAGAGCAATTCTTAATAATTTAGCGATTCATTTAGTTCAGAGAGTAACCGCGAGGGGGACAGGTGTGTGACTTTATGTCTTGCTGAACCATTTTTTTTTCCTGTACAGTAAGACTTTGGGAATGAAATGCTACAATCTCCTCTTGTCTATGGTGTTTTTCTGCAATAGTTCCCTACACAATCATTATAGTAGAATAAAGGAAATAATCTAGGGATTGTGATTCAATAAATAACAGGTGCCCTGTCTAGAGCGTACGCGTCCTTGAGCCACGCACCTGCATGATGACCGCATACCGAGAGACTATTGTTTCAGGTTGACCTTGTCTAGAGGAGCATTAGTGGAAAAAAACTGTGTAGCCCTGAGACAATAGGATGACGTCACGACCAATGAGAACGGCCTGCAGGGGGCGCAAGGTTTCACTTCTCTCTTGGACACTGACGGGTCTCGACACGCAAATTCTGCTCCTGGCGTTGGCCGTCAGTGGAAGAGCGTAGCTTCGGTGGGGTTCTGTCTGCCTCTGATGGGGTGCGGATGTGTGGTTCGTCACTGGTGAATGGTGTTCGACGATGCAGGTGGATTTTGTGACGAGCGGATTTACAATGAGGGAATGCTGTGAACGGGAAAAATGATGGTGAGTGTCTTTTTCACTCTGTTCAAGTGTTTGTTTGTTTTCCTCTGTTGCCCAGCAGTCGTACAATTTGTGCTGACGTGTTCTGACATGCCCCGATATGCATGCTTTCCTGTGTTGACGTTTTTTATTTTTTGACAAGGAACATTGTTGTCTTGACGATAGTGCTGCCCTGAGTTCTGCGCTCCTGTTTACCCGTACTCTTTGTTGATTTGTTGAGTACCTAGTCCTCTTATTTGCCGTTGATGGAGTTACGTGTTAGGATATTTTGTTCTTTTGCAAGTCTAATTTAGTAAGACTTTGGAATTCCTACGATCAGCTTTCATGCATGGTGCTCTTCTGCAATAGTTTCCTATTCAATCGTTATAGAAGAATAAAGGAAATAATCATGGGATAGTGATTCAATAAATAATAGGTCCCCTGTCTAGAGCGTACGCGTCCTTGAGCCACGCAGGTGCATGATGACGTCATACTGTGGCTTCATTGTAGATTGACCAAAGGAGCATTAGTGGAAAAAAAACAGGGTAGCCCTGAGACAATAGGATGACGTCACGACCAATGAGAACGGCCAGCAGGGGGCGCAGGAATGCTCTTCTCTCTTAGCCTCACGACCAATGAGAATGGCCAGCAGGGGGCGCAGGAATGCTCTTCACTCTTAGCCTCTCGGAGGTGGTCGCCCCAGAGGGCGCTAGGAGCGCGTATGCGTAGCGGCCGCGGAGCGGCGCCCCAGTCAGTTTCTCTCCGGCTGTCGCGGAAAGCAGACGTGCGCTCCCTGCGCTCGCTCAGTTTCTGGCGGGCTGTCACGGAGAGCAGTCGCATCGGTCTGCGCTCCTGCTGTGGTGAGGTGATTTGTTGTGTAACTAATGCTTTCGCCAACTTTGTTCCCGCTTTGTTTGCGATTTTCGTGCCAGTGCACGTCGGGTGCTGGTTGCTGTTGTCCGGGCATCCCCGCCATTTTCTATCTTCTTCTGCCTTGGGAACTGTTGTAGCGCTGGCGTGATTCTTAATAATTTTGTTGTGAGATTAGTTGAGAAAGTAACCTGTTCGGGGGTGCAGCTGCGGGGGTTTATACAGGACAAAAAAGCATTACGAGTCAGTTTCTGCCTGCCTCTCGGATGGAGCAGTCGCATGGTTCTGCGCTCCTGTTCTGGTGGGCTCATTTGTTGTGTAACTAATTATTTTTGTTGTTAGCTATTGATGGTTTGCATACTCTTGCTTTCCCATCCTCTGTATTACGAGTGTTTTTCTCCTTGCATGCCCAGAGCTGTCCTAACCTGCCCAGACATGTCATGATGACGTCACAGCTGACGTCACAGGATGTCCGGAACTGGTGGTCATAGCTGCGATGCTTTGCAACCTGCCTCCGTGCTCCGTCGCCCAGCGACAGTCAGCGGCCGTTCCGGACCGCTTTCTTCAAGATGGCGTCGTTGATCTTCAACGATACTCCTTCTCTCCACTCTATCTCTATCTATTTTTTTTATTTTTATCAGCTCAACTAGCCCACAACTCACACAGTGGTCTGGACACGTCCTAGATGGTCCCCAATTAGTGTAATGACTCCCTGAATTATCCTGATTAATGTAGGGGGTCCCAATTAGCTCTAATTGCTCATTAATGGCGTCCAGGCCACTGTGTGGGCCAGTTGAGCTGATCATATACTACTTCCTTTAATAGAGACAACGTTGAAATAACAAGGAACGTTATTTAACTTTGTTGAGTTGACTTTTTTATCATTTATTTGAACCGCACATGGCTGATAGAACTCGAGAAAATGCGCAAGCTGAAAAACAGCTATCGAAATTGCGTGCCTTTGTCTTCTTCACAAGCTATTTCTGTACCGTGAGAAAGTTGCAGTGACGCGGGGCAATAGTGAGGAGGAACCTGTGCAATGAGGCAGTGTAGTACCAGCAACCGAAACGAAGTAACGAAATACCATGACCCCCTACCCCGCAAAAAAAAAGAAAAGAATAAAAGCAGACAGCGCAATACAGAAGACAGCGCCGTCGCTACATATTAGGAAACACTACCGCAATACCGCTACCTACCACTCTGAAATAAAAGTAACGTAGATAATATGCCGAGGTAGGCATCTCGTTGCCGAAGTCTCTCCAATATTGATGTTTCCTCTTCACCCGTAGCAGGGCCGTTCCCAGGCAAATGATCGAGAGGTGTCACTCTCCTCCCCTTAGAATTTTATGTGGATTTTTAGGTGGCTCATTATGACGAGGCATCGGAACCGCTATTTTTTTTTTCGGTTTGATCCTTACGATTCTCAAATGGCACAAATGTACATTTGTAGTTGTTGTTGCCGACACAGCAGTGTTTCACAGCAGCACTGCGTGCTACAGATGTTCATTTGACGTACAACCTTAAGGCAGCATAGTGTACTCTCTACACTCTAAATCCGGTCCCCCTTATCGTCCCCCTTAATGACCTGTAACCTGTGTTCCAAGGGCTACATTGGCATTTTCCCCTTAAAACCATGGGTTAATTTGTCTAGAACCCGTTCCAAGGGTTACATGCGCCCGTTGTAACTCTTCCGCACCGGGCTACAAGGGTGACAGTGACGTGTCATAGATGTCGCCCTTGAAATATCACCCTTACGTAATTCCAGTCACCCATACTCTACTCTCAATTGTAACCCTTATTACGAGGACAAGAACGAATTTGCTACAAGTTTAGCGGCTTCTGCGCCTGCGCTTAAACATTCAAACTGAACGGACGCGGACGCTCGGAGCTGCGAGTCGAGGCAATTGGATCGGTTGTTTCCGCGACCTGCTGGCTTTGAACTCTTCCGTCTTCTTGTTGTTGCTCTTGTGATGTTCACTTCCGAGGAGATTCGTGGCAAACTTCGTGGTCGGTGCAAGCAAATGAGTGTGATTGCACCGAGTTTATGAGGAAGATTGATGATCATGCCGGCGACCGCACTGGGGTGTACCCTGTTACCCACTCTTAATAATAAAACTTCTGAAATCCATGCTAAGAAATCCACCCTTCAAATTCCAATCCTTTGAAATCCAAGCTGTCAAAATAAATCACAATGGGTCTATGCAGTCCAGTGTTAAGCATGGTTTTACGTGAGAAAATCAGTGGCTAAGAGGGTCATACTCCAGAATAACGAGTCTTTATGGAATTCTGTGTCGTATTCAGCATGTATCTCTAAATTATTCATTAATTTAATTAAGTTACAGGCGTAAATAACTACGCGTATGAATACTAGGAAAACAACGCTTCAGCGGTTGGGCTACAATTGAGGACGAGGCTATTTGAGAAAATGGAGTAACGATGGAGCCGTATGGTGTTGCGCGATGTGCTGCATAAAAAGGATAATCACTGCAGGCTCTAATAAAGCATATGTTTCTTCTGCCGATTTCGTCAGGTATTTATTTTTCAGACGTGTAACGACTTGGTGTGCTGACACGCGCGTGCAACTCATGAAGGAATTCATGGGTGAATGACATTGCAGTCGTAGCTCTTTCGGGCAGGAAATCGGGTAGCGAAAAATGTCCAGGATATAAAACGTACCGCAAAACTGCTGTGTCGACCATTTGTCACGACGGTAATCACGTAAACATCATGTAAACGCCTCTTGCGTTCCGCCGCAGCCTACGAAGAACCGGTAATATTACGTTTGATAAGAGCCGCGAAAAGTGGTTCAGCAACGTAAAACTGTGCCGTGAACACCGTCACATGAGGGAGGTGTTCAATTAAATCACAGTGAAAGATAGCAAAGGACTGTTAGTGGTCATGTAGACAGCAGATCTCGTTCACCAACACATCAATGGATTGTATAAATAGTCTTCCTGTCAATGGACAACTGACATTTTCCTCCCGTCTATACTGAGCAATATTGACCCAGAGCTTGGTTGTTGGATGCCACAAAACACTTCTCGCCAAGATAGTGCACTGTGACTCATGGACTGTGACTCAATGGGGCATTTACAGCTCAGTGTCATTACCATCTGAGGCAAGTTGACTCTCTCAGATACTGTCACTGAAGTGCTGTAGGAGACCCAGAGTACATTCTGTGTCATTGCACACACTACCAAGCTTTCCAAACTGCCATTTTCAGATAAAATTGCTTGGCTTATGGCTAAATCGAGCTCACGAATGCCTGCTCTCAAAGCTCTTTTGGCAATTTTGGACTCCATGGGACATTATTTCCTTCCTCACACGACAAGCAGCCATGGGGTAGAATATCGCCCCAGGCAATGAAACTCCCTGTCCATCTCAAAATAAAGTTGATGAACAACATCTGCAACTTCTGCGAGGTGGTTTAAACCGCTCTTATAACTACATGTTATATAAACAAAATACAGAAACCGACACTGAAGATTTTTGTTTAAGTTCAATTTGTGGACGCTTTCGCGTGGCGGACCACGCTTCCTCAGGTCCTACCTGATCTACAGGACTTGACTTCCCTCTTCGTATACACTTCAGCTACATGTTATGTGTAACCTAGGAATGCTGGTTTGTGAGTGGAGTGGCTAGTTTGCCACAGTACCACAAATAGGAACGCAAATGGCTGATAAATCTGGTGCAGAATCTGGGCGAAGACGATGAGCACTTGGAATCATCACAGTTTTTAGTACCATGCAGAGGAACATAGAGTAGAGTACCCTCAAATTTTGTACTACTTTTTCTGAATTACTCGTAATTATGCTGCAGCTACATAGGTAGCAGTTCAAATGCTACTCACAATTGCCAGAACTTCGTGCTAGCACTCAATTCTTTTTACAAACTTTGGTTTGTGATGTGATGAATGTTTCGGTGACTTCCAGCACCAACCCTGGTTAACTGAACCAATATCAAGGGTTGCCCATTCTTGAACTTAACAGACACTTCTTTTTTTCTATCAATGATGTTTCGAATATTTCAGTAATAACTCATTTAGTAAAGCAGATAGTTTAATGACTGTTCATCTTAGTTCACATGCTGAAAAGGTTGGAGAAACTGGGTCATTATGTAGCCTTTGTGTTCTGGTGCTGTGCAATGGTTTTTTGAGGGATTCAAACTACAAAAAAGTTTAATAATAAAAAAAAATTCTTGGCATACCTACCTACATTCATGTCCCGGACAGCACGTAAGAAACTCAACAGAATATAAATGCCATCATGACATTGGTAGACAGACTGATACCGAAACAAATCGGAAGGGGAGGGCTGGGATCCACGAATGGGTACTTGTTCGCTGCCTCCTCTTGAAACAAAAGTAGGACCGAAAGTCGCGTGCTCTCTCAGAGACCACCGTAATCCCCTCAAGACCGTGGCTTTTAGACGCGAACTCGTCCCCCTAGCTTTGAGCGTAGCTCAGCTGTACCAAATTGGTGGCTCTGTTGAACAGTGCGATGTCATTTGTTCTTATGATGAACAGTATCATGTCATTTGCACCGTTTCCAAGGCACTTTGTACAAGGGTTTTGTATGCCAGCAGCGTACTGTCTGCGAAAGGTAGTTTTCATGTCCACTTCAAGAAGACAATTTTTTAAGAGGCTTAGAGGATGCGTAACTGCTGTGTGATTTCCACTAAATATCAGAAGAGAGGTGCACAGCTAAATACCTGAAACCCTCAACTCAATTAATTGTAGGAACGAAATTACGTGGGAATATATTGAGGTTTCTCTCGTTCAGAAAAGACATCGTTGCACACTCTGCAAAGTTCATCGGTAGTTACCATGGCCTACGTCAATCATAAACACTGCAAACCACCCATTGAGCATAGTCAGTCCGCGGTACGCAAAGTGAAAAGCGTCATTGCGCATTGTGAACATGGCCATGCAACAGTGCTTGCGGCTTCGCATTTCTCACTAGTTTCTTTTATGAGATGACTAATGCTTTGCCAATTCAACACGAACATACTTTGTAACAACTACTTGGAACTTTGGAACAACTTTGCAAAGCATATGTACTCGTATGCACTTCCTTTAGTCGCTTCAGGAGTATTTCTCCCGTAACATATCTCAGCAGATGCAGTATGTCATGTAGGTAACACAATTTTGGCACAGTATTTGCTTTATATGTCCAACAAGCAGATATATCAAATCTTTGTGCCAAAATGGTGTGCCACGTGTCCGTGTAAAGTTCGGAGTCGCTTAGTCCGAGTCGCTTAGATGGAATAGGCACAGCATCTTGATGTTGAATACAAGAAGTTAATGTTTGACAACATATATGTCATGGGTTAAATAGAGCAGTATATCATACACATCAGAAGAATGCCAACACTCCAGTGCCTTTACCTGTTATTCCAATGTTTACTCTCCCTTCTATTGGAATTATGTATTTCAGAATCATTTTTGTATTACTGAATTTTAATTTGGCAATCCTTTCACATGTCTTGTGACAGACAGGTTAGCAATGTAAGCAGTGTTTATGTGCCTCTCACAACCTGCATCTTTATGCAAAAATACTCCAAAAGCCGGGAGACGACATAACTAGACAAAAAAGTAGAGAACTCCGACTTAACATAACAATATCACAATGTTTACTCAGACGTTTCATCCGTCATGCGACGGACATCATGAGTGCCAAACTGAATGAGAGATTGCACAACCGGTCACTATTTAAGGAGATGGGAGTATTGTTCAGGGAGGGGCCACGGTTTTTGTTACAAACCGAGGGGTCACTGCGTATGTGCCAAGACTCTAGAAGCTTCCTGTGTCCCCATCTTTGTTCTCTGTTGTTATGTTAAGTTTGAGTTCCCTACTTTTTTGTCTGCATTTTTATGTCTGAGGGTGTTTTTGTGTCAAGAGGGCAAGGGTGCCGGCAACATGGCACATGTTCACAAAAATGCGGTACCAGACAGACACACACACAAAAAAGTATACGATAACACAGTCCCAATCATTTTGTCGTGTCCTTTTTATGTGTCGTCTGTTCTACAGTTGTTTTGTGTGTGTGTGTGTGTAGTTTCTGGATTTTAAGCCCAGGAGCAGTTGCTGTAGAGGATGCTGAGAACATGTGAAGCATACATTTTCTCATTCTCACATTATGCTGTAAGCAGTGTGAAATACAACCCAAAAGAAATTTAATGAGAGACAACTTGACACCAAGATCAGTATGGGAACATTGCAAAGGAAAAATAATTCTAAACCATAATGGATTCCTATCCTATTTAATGTTACAGTATCAGATGAAAGTAATCCAAATAATATTAAAGAAGTAACCGTGCAAATTATCAGTCAAACAGTGAAGCTGGCTGCAGTACACTACAATGTGTCACATGTAACAGCATCAGTGTTTCCAAAACTGACACATAAACCTTAGGGAGGCCGCAATAGTCAAAGCGGGGCTACACCACTTGGCGAAAAGAAAAAGCAGATGAAGTGAACGCAATATGCGACAAAACCAAGGAAACTATCACGCTACAACTGTAATATATTGAAGTTGTTTTTAAAAAAAGTTAGTTCAGCGCACAGATATCAGCTGTCGAACACACAGCCATCCCGAAAACTATGCCCATCTTCGTTGATGCACCCACGAATCCACAGGAAGACCGCCGAGGCGTTCCCACTCGGATTAAGTATATGTACCTTGAACTGTGAACAGTTTGATGTACACTCCAGAAAACGAGAACAGCTTATTGCCGATTTCATGGGCGCGGCCATGCGAGCCGACAAGGACAGTTCAACAGAGGAGCAATTTGAAAGCGAATGTGGCGCTAGTGGTAGGCGCAACAAATTGCACTTCAAACGACGTAAAGTGACCAAAAAGTGAGCAGCGAGGATGCTTGCTTGCTCATTTGTCATTATTTGGGCCTGTAATCCACATCACGGTTCAGAAAGCCTGCTAAAAATGCCGATGACCGGCACAAGAAAAACGAGTTTGCAATGTTTTTTGACCCGTTGCGGTTCAAGCGAATATACCTTTTTTGTGCTTCCTTCCTCTTTTTTTCTATCTTGTTTTTCTTTTTGTTTATTGTTTTTTACTGTTGTCGGTTCGTTCCGGAGCCCCAGCTTGGAAAGCTCCTCCTGTTTAGTTTCGGTATAAATCGGAATGTGGGGGCAGGGGGAACAGTCCACCGCTCCTCGAGTTTTCACGGTGCTGGCTCTGCCCTCCCCCCCCCCCCGAATTTTCCCGCCGAGGACCTCTTTGAAAATGCCGTATTTCTCAATCTCTAACTCCATGTCCAGCAGTGCTGTCCTTCAGGTCAGGTCAGGTCAGGTCAGGTCAGGTTAGGTTAGGTTAGGGCTCGCTCCCCCTTGCCGACTTCCGAGTTAGTGCGAGAGAGGTATCTCCATAATGGAAAATCTGAAACGGTGCACTAAAAACAAATGTCACCTCTGTGGATAATAATTTGAAGCATATAGATGACGGATTCATCTCATATCTAAACCGATTGCCAGCAATTCTGCTCTTTCTGTTTCTAGAAAGAAAGAAAAACAGCTTCATAAAAAAAAAGACATCTTAGTGAATTATGCAAATTAGAATGCCCAAATACCTTGCAGATAAGGTTTTCCTCCACTCGCGTACGCGTAAGTGCGAAACTAATGTACACGTAGTCCTATTTGTTTTATTTTATAAATCTCTATTAAAAATGGCTACGACCACGAAGTCGTTTGTGGCACCCCGTTTATTTTGTGTGTATGTGTGTGTGTGTGTTTCAGCTTGGACAAACTTTCATAAAAAAAGTCACGAGAGCACGTCATTTTCACAGTTGAGTTCTACGGGCGCGTATCTTTTCCAAGAGCGACTATAATGACTAATAAGGATGACTAATCAATTAAATTCATTAATAACTCTAATAAAGACACCTTGAACAAAAGCCAGATACCGATATGAGAGACTGTCCTAGTTAAAATCCACGTTTAAAAATTTTGAAACACGTACGTGTATTAAAATATCAGTCCGTGAATTTTGACATGCAAATGGGCCAAAACCGAAATCGTGGCAACCACGTTTGGGGTGGTGGTCTTCACGGTACGGGATACTTTTGTATGACAATTGCGCTCGCATCTATATTGTGTTGGCTCAGAAACCGTGTGTGTGTGTGTTTCAGCTTGGACAAACTTTCATAAAAAATTCACGAGAGCACGTCATTTTCACAGTTGAGTTCTACGGGCGCGTATCTTTTCCAAGAGCGACTATAATGACTAATAAGGATGACTAATCAATTAAATTCATTAATAACTCTAATAAAGACATCTTGAACAAAAGCCAGATACCGATATGAGAGACTGTCCTAGTTAAAATCCACGTTTAAAAATTTTGAAACACGTACGTGTATTAAAATATCAATCCGTGAATTTTTACATGCAAATGGGCCAAAACGAAACCGTGGCAACCACGTTTGGGGTGGTGGTCTTCACGGTACGGGATACTTTTGTATGTCAATTGCGCTCGCAACTATATTGTCTTGGCTCAGAAACCGTATGTTTCAGGAACGTACAGAGGGAAAAAGGAATCACACAACACTAATATATATTCAAGTACTCTTCTCCTTAGGGAAACGAAGAAGCGAAAGATTTATTGAATCTACCTTACACTAGTGTCAGCGCGCTGAGCGGTTGAGGTGGAATTGGAATTAGAATTGGAAATGAATCAAAATTAATGATAAATATTATTAAAAAGAAAAAGAAGGAAAAAAGCGTTATCTGAGCTGATCGAGCTCGGTTCACTCTTGGAATTGTTGCACCGACGACTGGCGCCACGTACGAACTTACCTAAAATTGCTCCTCTGTTGAACTGTCCTTCTCGGCTCGCATGGCCGCGCCCATGAAATCAGCAATCAGCTGTTCTCGTTTTGGGGAGTGTGAACCAAACTGTTTGTAGTTCAAGCTACAGGTACTTAATACGAGTGGGAGAGCTTGGACAGTCTTCCTGTGGATTCGTGGGTGCATCAACAAAGATGGGCATAGCCTTCGGGATGTCTCTGTGTGTGACAGCCGGTGTCTTTCTCCATCTGTTACGTCGCGAGACAACTGAGATCACCGTCTGTGCGCGCTCAGGAAGCTTGAAATATTCCCTGATACATATACAGTAATATACACCTTCAATATACGCTGATACACATAAGGTCAATAAATTGGGACTTGCTCCACGGCAATCTTTCCCGGAGTTCACAAGAGACACTGTTTGTGAATTTATGCCTTACATTTAATCTATCGCATGTCGTTCCACATCCTACCCGAATAACTCATGCCACGCAGTCAACCCTTGACTTGGTTTTAACCTCTCATCCTGAGCACATCACTTCTTTGCATGTCACTGATGGTCTCAGTGACCACAAGGCCATTTTCTAAGATATCTCTTCAAGTAGTCCAAATGTTCATAAATTCAACGATAAAACCATACACGACTATGCTCGAGCTAACTTCCAAGCCATCAACCAGGGTCTTGAAGCTCTGTATGAAAATTCCTTTCATGGCATCTTGCCTCACTCCATTGAGGATAACTGGTCCCTCTTTCGTGACAACATAAACTACCTTACCGAGTACAATGTTCCAAAGATAAGAGTGAAATCTTATGATCACAATCCTTGGTTCACGAAAAGTCTTAAAATCTTGCTAACCAAGAAAAAGCGTTTATTCAGGAAGGCAAAGCGTCTTGCCGACGACGTATCGTGGGCTAAATTTCACTACTGTGAACGGGAATACAGGCGCTCGATCAAGGAAGTGAGACGTAAGTTCTTTACCATCGACCCCCGTCACTCTTGAGGAATAAACCAAAACCAATTTTGGAAAATTTTATCTCCACCAAAATCCCACCTTATCAGTCTAACTGACACCCGCCGAAGACGACTGTGCCAATGCTTTCGCTTCCTTGTTTTCATCCATTTTCAACACCGATAACGGGTACACCCAAACTCCATTATCAGTAATCGCCTCGTCACATATGGTCCCCATTCATATCAGCACTCATGGCATTTGTAAAATCATTGTGTCACTTAAGCTGTCGTCAAGTGCTGGTCTGGATTCTATCAACCCGAAGGTTCTATACAACACGAAATCTATTTCCAGCAAGATCCTATGTTGCATATTTACTCAGTCACTCCATGATTCTACCATACGCAGGACTGGAAGACGGCGAAGATTGTCCCTATTCGCAAATCAGGCAGCTGCCACATCGTTAATAACTACCGCCCCATTTCAGTCACTTGTATACACACGGGTTTCGAAACCTCTTTTCATGTGAAACTCAGGTAGCCAGTTTTGTTCACGATATCTTTCTCCACACGGACAATAATCATCAGACAGCTTTCTTAGACTTTCGCAAGGCCTTCGATATGGTGCCGCTCTCTAAGCTTCTATACAAACTCTATCTGCTTAACCCCGAACCGTATGTCGTCCGTTGGATAGCTCAATTTCTGACTAATCCTACGTTATTTGTTACTTGCAACAACCACCTATCCCCAAATGTACCTGTGCTTTCTGGTGTCCCTCAGGGTTCAGTCCTCGATCCTCTCCTTTTCCTTATCGATATAAATGACCTTCCTTCAGGCATATCTTCCACGATTCGTCTCTTTGCTGACGACTGTGTAGTGTACAGGCAAATCCTCTCTCCTTCTGGCCAACTAACCTTACAAAGCGACCTTTCACTAATCCGGCGCTCGTGCAATGAGTGGCAAATGCCTCTGAACATTGCAAAGTGTCGCATTTTGTCGTCTTCTCGAAGACGGCTATCCTGTCTTCCTCCCTTCCCCTACACTCTGAGTGATATCACATTAACCCGAGCAGATTCTTACAAATATCTTGGAATCCACCTTTCCTCCAACCTAACTTGGAACGAGCACATCAACCACATAATAACTAACGCTTCTCGCTCCCTAGGCTTTGTTAGACGCACCCTCAGGTTGGCGGGCTCCATCTTAAGCTCCTAACCTTCACGGCTCTTGTACGAACCAAGCTGGAATATGCATCACCTATTTGGGACCCTCCCCAAAAGTATCTCTGCGACGCCCTAGAAGCCATCCAGAATCGGGCTGCCCGTTTCATTTACAACGACTACTAATTCGATACCTCTGTAACCGCATTAAAATCAAATCTTAATCTCGACTCACTCGAACATCGTCGTCGGCTTGCCCAGTTAGCCCTCTTCCATTAGTTCTTTTTCATCTTGCCACCGCACCAATTGCCCATCACCTGCCCGAGTGTCATTTTTCCTTTCATCGACCACACTAATAAGGTCAAACGCTTTCATTGTAATACCAATGCATTATCCAGATCATTCTTTTGTTCAACTGCCATCGAATGGAACAACCTCGCATCACCTCTCACAACTATTATCGAGCATACAGTATTTTGTAACACCGTCTCCCGTTCCCTCCACCCACAAGACCACCACGCTTGTATGTCAGTTGCTATGAAAAGTTTCACCTCCCCCTTATCATATTTGTTAATTATCTGTACTTATGTGAACGAACTCCCTGTTTCACGCTTTAATACTTGTTTTATCATATAAGTTTGTACTGTCGTCGTTTCTTTATTTTCCTGTTTACTTACTGCTAATTGTGTTCTTTTCTGCTTACTTATTTGTTTCTATCAAGTTGCTGTAAATGTATCTTACGTTCCAGTTCCCACCCCCCATGTAATGTCCTCCGGACCCTTGGGGTTCTCGAAATAAATAAATAAATAAATATGAATGTTATACTAGTGCGTGCAAGTAGCGTCTGATGTACGTCGAGGGTCTCGTCATGATACAGTGAGGAATACTGCGACACACTTGATTCAAAGCATTGCTGCGAGTTAGCTTTGTTTCCCGACTGATTGTGCGCTGAACTGAACTTGCATTTTTGTAAAACAACTTCAATATAATGCAGTCGTCGAGAGGTAGTTTCCTTGGTTTTGTGGCATATTGCGCTAACTTCATCTGCTTTCTCTTGGGCCCCGTTTGGGCTATCGCGGCCTCAATGGGGGTCCTGACACACGGTTTGGGAAACACTGAGGCATACTGTATATTGTTACATGTGACATGTTGCACTGTACTGAAGCCAGCTTCACTGTTGTATTGTTTCTTCGCATGGTTACTTCTTCAACGTTACTTGAATGAGGAATGCGGAGAATGAGGAAATGTGTGCCTTGCATGTTCTGGATGTGCTCTAATTGCTGACCCCTGCTGTTGGGCTAAAATCCAGCAACTACACAAAAAGATTAACAAATGCAGAACAGGAGACAGTAACACGGACACAATGACATGATTGAGATCATGATATGCTGTCAATCTTTTTCTGTGTCTCTGGTTCTACATGTTATGAACAAGCGCCACATTGCCAGCGCCCTTTCCCTCTAGCTACAAAGAGGGCCTCTCAGTAATAAAAATGCAGGTTGTCAAATGCACGTAAACAGTACTTACATTTTTGGGGGTCTTTGCTCATCTAATGTTTATGGCAGAAAATGCTCCTCTAGTTCACATGGCATACTGAATATGACACTCCATGAATATGAATATCCACAGCCACAAACTACATTGCAAATTAGCACTGCAGTATGTTTATCGGCACACATGAAATTACACTTCATAAGTGCATCAGTATGCTCATTGATTCTGATGCTAATTGCTCACGAAATAACGTGGGGTGGGGTGAAAGACACTGGAATCACATGTTGCATCACTGGCAGTGCCGTACTCACTCAGCAGCGACATCACAAGCAGTGATTTTTCACTGAAGCCTGCAACTCAACGATGTAATTCACATCTTGATTGCAGAAAAAGTAAGCACATGTTTGTTATTACTTGGTATACAGTTGAAACTTGTTAATGTGATGACGGTCATTCTCGTTGATTTTGGCAATGAAACCATTTCAGGATTAAAAAAACACCTGTCAAGGTGTAAGCTATGAAAAGTAGTGAATTGAGTGAGGCATCCCTTTTAATCCTCTACCGCATCCGGGGTCATATGTGGGACATACCAGTCGCATAAAACTTACAATCGCTATTTTTATGCGAAACTGCATGCGGGCCCAGATATGGCACATATTTGCCCTCCTCTCGAGCGTGCTCCTCGCGCCACCTCGCTTCAGGATGGGCAACTAAGCGCCAAACGCCGCCGATTTCAAACGTGCGAAGCACGTGGCTTCTTTTGTCAACTTTTCACGTCAAAAAAGGTGAGTTACGTTTCCGTTATCGCCTCAATGAAATTTGAGAGTGTAGCAGAACCTTCTCAGGCACGCTGGAAGTGTTTGTTGCGCATTTTTGTCGCATAGTTTGTTGGGAAGCGATGGTTTCGTGTATGTGCCCGATATGGCACAACATACTGTTTGCAGACTATTTCGAAAAAGAAAAAATGGGATCCTTATGTTTCTATTTCAGGCCGATGGATGCCCGAAAGTTTTATGGTAAACCGCCCCCCGGTAATGGAGTCGAAAGTGAGGACGACGAGATGTCTGACGACGATGACGAACTTTATGTGCCACCACAGAATGCAGATGGATTCACACATGATATGTCGTCATCTGAAAGTGATTTGGATGATAAGGCGCCGCCTCCATCAACTTCCACAACCTCCAAAAGAGCGTCGAAGCCATCAGCCCCAAGATGGAGAACCAATAATTTCGTCTATAATCCTGATGCTGTCAAATTCTGATATATTTCTTCTGATATCAATTCTGATGATACCCTGCCCGAAGAAGTTACACAGCTAGATACGCCTCTCGAGTGCTTTAGATATTTCATTACTCCTGAAATTGTACAGTACATAACAGAACAAACAAACTTGTTTTCGGTACAGTCTGATCCAAATAAGTCTGTGAGCTTTTCTGAAGCAGAACTGGAGCAGTTTTGGGGGACTATTCCCTACATGTCCATTGTGAAGCTACCAGCAACAAGAATGTATTGGAGTACTCGTCTTGGGAAGCACACTATAATGGAGGTACTCACGTGTAACAGATGGAAGCAGTTGAAGCGTTTTATCCACTTCAACGACAATACCACGTTCGTCACTGCTGGAAACCCAGGCCACGACAAACTTCATAAAGTGAGACCACTATTGGATATGCTGAATGAACGGCTGCATTTGATCCCGCGGGAGGAATTTCTTGCCGTGGATGAACAGATCATTCCGACGAAATCAAGGTCCTCGATCAAACAGTACAACCCGAAAAAACCCCACAAGTGAGGGTACAAAGCTTTTGTGCTGAGTGGCATATCCGGCTTCAGCTATGACTTTGAAGTATTCGCTGAAGCACAAAACAACACCGTACCGTCAGGGTGTCCGGACTTGGGTGCAAGCAGCAACGTGGTCGTGCGTCTCTGCAAAACTGTTCCTGACCTCAAGAACCACAAAATCTTTTTTGACAATTGGTTCACGAGCTTGCCACTCATGGTTCACCTTGGAAAGAAAGGCCTGCTTCCTCTGGGTACTGTAAGAGCAAATAGGCTTCCTGGATGTACTCTGCCAAAAGAAGCCGAAATGAGAAAGCGCGGGCGCGGTGCCATGACCGAGAAAATTACCACTGTTGATGGTGTGGATGTCTGCGTTGTGGCATGGTACGATAACAAAATCGTAACAACAGCATCTACATACGTTGGCAGTGGGCCAGTGGCAGAAGCAAAGAGGTATGACAGGAAAGTGAAGAAGCATGTCACTATCCCTTGCCCCCAATCAGTGAAGGCTTATAACAGCTACATGGGGGGAGTCGATCTTCTCGATTCCATGTTGGGCCTGTACAGAATACATATCAGGTCCAAGAAATGCTATCTGAAAATATTTTTCCATGTGATTGACCTTGCACTAGTAAACTCGTGGTTGGTATGGAGGCGCATGAAGGGAGACACAATGCCACTTGTTGACTTCAAAATGTCCGTGGCGGAGGGACTGTGCAGAAGTGGGAAGCCCATCGAAAACAGAAAACGTGGCCGCCCCAGCAATACAATTGAGAATGAGCTCGCAGAAAAAAAAACAACGTGGTCCTACTGCACGGGTACCCACGCAAGATGTTCGTCTGGACAAAGTGGACCACATTGCTACCTGGCGAGAGTCAAGGGCACGGTGTAAGCTGCCTAACTGTACAGGAAAATCGTTTGTTGAATGTCGAAAATGTCGTATCACTCTGTGCCTCAACAAAGGCAGAAACTGTTTTCTGACCTTTCACTGTGTGTAAGTAACCAATGTTTTGTGTAGGAACGACAAGAACGTCTCAGAACAGCTCACGTGACTACAATATAACGCGATTTTTTCACTCAATGGAAGCTGAAGTCAATGTCCATATATGCATCTGTAATAAACATTTTCCATCTCAAGAACAATGTCCGTTGAAGCATAATGTGCCACATAAGGCACAATCTGATTTTTACAAAAAAATCAAAAACATTCGAATTTTTTATAAAAAAACGTTGTGGTCGTTTTAGTGTGACCACGCTGCACCAAATATATTTTTTTCAACAAAAACAAAAAATCATGCAGTACTTTTTTCCTTTATATTTTCAATGCTGACATACATCAGCTTGTGTAACTGTCAATCTGGGCTATTCCAGCCAAAACCAGCCAGAGATGTAGCTTGCCTCTCTTAAATATCACTGAAAAAAAAATTGTGTGATTTTTTTAGACGATGCATATATCGAATGTAACTCATCATTTTGTTTTCTTGAACAATGGGGGCACATTAAACTGTGCCGAAATATGAAGTTGTCCATTACGACCTTCCTTCTGACATCTACATATACATCATTTGTGCGCTTTCCTTGCCTGGTGTTAGAGGGGAAGCATGGGTCTGCCATCCCAAAGTGCATGTAGAACGAGTATAAATCGGGTGACGTAGTGAGAACTCGAGAAAGGAGCACATTTGGGGTCAAGTTTACAATAAATTTCTGACAAATTAGCATTCTTGAAGGAGCCCCAGATTATTTATGCTTGTAACTGGTTGCTTGTGATTAGCTTCACATAAAAATATCAAGCTGATCTATATTCATTGTTTAACCATGTGTTTGAGAATATCAAGCACTTGCAAAAAATTACTTTTTTTTTCATATAGTATATTCACATACAGGTCGTCTAAAAGAAATCTTCCCTTATTTGTATAACTAGTCCTCTCCTGCAACATATTGAAAATCTAGAGGTTTATTTTTCTTTAAAAAAATTTAAAAAAATTGTCACCATAATGTGCTGCAGCTTGTTTGTCAGTTGAGGCCATCTAGGAAGCAAAAAAAAAAATATTTTGAGAACCAACAGGGGTATTTCCTCTTACGCAAGAAAAATGTTTCGTCAGCTCATTCGTATCCCATACGTATGACGCTATAGCACACTTTGAACAAATTCTGCACTCAACTGTTCTGCCCAGTTCTACAGATTAATTGCAGTCGCTGCTTCATAACAGATTTGTTAACATTTATGATTCTTTTCACATACCGGAAGTCATCTGGAAAGTGAACAAATCTCATCATTTCAAGGGCATACCCTCTCCTATAGCATGTTTAGAATCTGCTGGCATGTGTTTTCTGTAGATCTTATAGCATCAGCTGCAGAGAGTCGAACCGAAACGTTTAACGGTCCGGTTCGGGTTTAGGTTCGGCGATAAGGGTTCGGTTCCGGTTCAGCTCCAGAAAGCAATTATAATGGTTCAAACCGGTTCTTTCCAAACGGTTCGGTTCCCGAACCGGTTCAGGTGCGACGGGTGCGAATGAAGCACAACAGGCAGGTTAAAACAAGCTTCCGTATGTGTGTTACGGTGCTTGAAGTGGGCAGGAAAGCGTCAGTAGTCGTTCAGGATTTTGAAAGAGTTTGTGCGATATGAAAGACAAGATTAGTAGCGGTTACAAGAGGAGCATAGCCATGAATTACTCGTTTGGGTTGAGTTTCCCCTCACGTATAGCTCAGGTCGCGGAGGTTAACTCACCCAATGGATTGTTCGTAGAATCTCACCAGGAATAACAGTCAACCAAACCTCCTATCTTGGCCTAAGTCATTTACGTAATTGAAATTATTCGTTACCAGTCAGAATCGCGATTACACGTTAATCAGATAACGACGCTTCATGCTATGTAATTGGATTGGAATGGTGCGATCGTGAGCTCCGGGACATTACGTGTACTAAAGGGCACGTTATTGTGTCAGCATTGACCGCCGCCGTGCTCGGCGTTAGAGTGAAGTGTCTGTGGAACAAAGACAAAGCAAGTGCAAACAGACACTTCGGCTCATTTTAGACCCACTGGCGATTTTTAGATACTGTGTCAGTATGGTCGTTTTTGCTTCTTTTATTTTAAATCCACAAAGAAAGGCAACTTGGCATGTTCTTTTCATTCTGACCAGCGTGAGTGTGGCCGGTGCTTTACTTTCTAGTACCCTATAGGCACGCCCGGGCTAACTTAATAAACGAAACGACAGTAACTTCACCTCCTGACCAACCAGCATCCCGAATGACACAGTTTTTTCGACACGCCCCTGCTTTCAACAAGCCACGAGAGAACGACGCCACACAAGATGATAGTTGGTGAGGAGGTGAACTTACCGGCATTCCGTTTCATTAAGTTTACAGTGTGGCTAGCGTATAAGGGGCTTATGTAAGTTCACACACGCACACGTTGGGAATTATGCTGCAGCGTTGTACACACGAATGCGTGCTAGAGCTGAGCTCAGGTAGTTTGCTTTCGCAATGCACTACGTACAAGAGAACAGAAGAAGAAAAAGGAAGGGGAGAATATTTGAAAGGCCGAAGGTCGCACAGCCGACGACATATACGTCGGTTGGTCCGCGTATTCGCATTTATCAGGATGCCTGCGATAACGGTAGAGATGATCTCGAAGACATAGCGCTGTCAAAGAAAAACTGACAGGCTTGTGTTACAAACGGACTGATCCTGAAGTGCAGTGCCTGTTTCTGACGCAAACGTCACAGGAGAGTGTCAGTTTCCCATTGACGGTTCTATGTACCAGCGGTCATTTCTGCTGCTAGGGTGGACACCCTGTGTATAGCTGACTCTGATTAGTATATCATTATAATATGTCACTTATTGACTGCTACCCAAAACTGTCCCTCATTTCCTGTTGATATCTAATTCTTATATATATTTATGTGTATGTCTTTAGACGTTAGTAGTCCTAGCAGTTTTAAGTTACTATCTGTTGCTATTTCGTGACTCGAGAAGATCCAAATCATTGTTGGGAGGGCACGACTTTTTCGGCAAGCAAGAGGATGTCTACGAACCTAATAAATGAAGAAAAAAAACGAAAAATAGTTTTTGTGTTCATGCACAACATCCAAAGTTTCGCACTTAATTCCGTGCGAACCGTTATTTGAACCGGAAACCGGTATTTTTTTACCGCTTTAGTTCCGGTTCAGCTCCAAGATTGTGTCGACTCTTTCGGTTCAGTTCAGTTCCGGTTCGGCCAAAAATAACGGTTAATAACGGTTTTCGGTTCGGGTTCGGGTTCGGTTCGACTCTCTGATCAGCTGACTATATTGGCTCAGATCATGTCAGAAAGCGACGTAACAGCTTTTGGAAACAATTTATTATGATCTCGTGTGCCCTTCAACCACAACAGAAAAAAAGCCCACAGTCTTCCTTTCAGTGGAAATAGGTGTTTTTGTTGCATTAACAGAAGGTGGCTCAAATTAATTGTGTACCTCCTTGTGGCCTGGGTGGAGCATGCCTCACTGTGCTTTATGTCCAGTAATTTCTTCTCCAACCGTATCTCTTTGGCAGTGAGCCACAGCGTATGCAGTCTTCAAGCTTTCTTTCACCCGGAAGAACAGCTTACAGCTCTGCAGGCATCAGAATATCAGTACACAATAGGGGGCTACAATCTAGCCCTATAGGTGCCAACGTTTTAAATGGTACTGCGAACACAGTCATAGTACCCTATATCACGGCACAAAGCAATTATGTGAAAGTCATGCTTGTGGAGGCGAAGTCACGCTTGCCAAAGCCAAAGAGGCAAAGTGATGCTTATGGCGGGGTTTATTATGCTCTGCTGCTCAGTGTATGGCTTCTGTTTTTAGCTGGAACAAACCAATAAAAAAAATCTCAGGAAAGAAATATGCCACCTTCAGTGGTCATCGACCAAGCAAACTAAGTCAATAATGGTGGTTGTTATTCACTCTGCTATGTGATTGTGTTCATGTTAATTCACCTGTTTGGTACTGTGGCACCAGCTAGCTTCCTTGTAGCGTAACATATATGTGACCACATAGAGAACAAAAAGGAGGAATTAGCTAGTCTGGCGTAGGAGCTCTCACACTGGCATAGCTGGTCAAGAAGAAAATGTGGGGCATACATCACATAAAACACAAATACGAGTATATTTTCAGCAAGCACTGGTTAATTTTTAGTAGGTGCGGTGCATATAGCGTGTCCATGGACAGATTTTTTTATTCTTAGAGAAACCATATTTTTGCAGTTATGAGTTGACAACATGTCCTACATCCGAAGTGGATGTACTAATTAGGTCTCGTTTAATTATTGGAAATAGAAGGTCGGTGCAAATGCAATGTCGGTTTCCCTATGTGCCGCTATAGTTTTCAAAAGTATGCTCGTGACCATTTAGTGCGAGGACATGGCCCTGAAATAACGGTTGTCTGAGAGTAAGTCTCGCAGCGTTCTTTTTGCCTTTTCACTTGAACGTGAGGAAGAAACAACGCTGCAGAACTGCAAGCAGCACATTTAATGTAATGTCGCGCAGGATGCAAGTTTTACAACGTTTTCATGTTTCAGCACAATATTTATAAGCTGTAAAAATAGGTGTAAGGGTACCATACAATGAAGTAGCTGGTACCGTAAATTTTAGACCTCTTCTTGGCGTGGGTGCTTGGCATAAAGAGTGACCTGCTAATAAACGTACTTTGGGATTTCCGAATGTGAAGATCATAGGCAGGCAAACAAATACAACAGAGGGTGCCATTCATTTCTCGCACTTCTGATTTCAGTTAGTTATTGCGCTTGGTTTTCTTCAGTTCCAACATTTGATAACCAGAATTTGCACTGTATATCCACGTGAATAAAAAAGATGCACAAATTTCTGTGATAAAATTTCACGGTATTTAAGAAAATGGCATTCCTAGGTTCCAGGGTATTCAAAGACCAGTGAAAACAAAGTTATTCAAGTATGTCTAGATACATCTTTTGCAGCTTTTGCATGGCAAATCGTTGTCTAAGAAGGTGCGCGAATCAATGTGGATGTTCCTGAAATTAGAATCTTATTTCGTTACACTTTGAGATTACCGTATGCTGGTTACAAAAAAATTAGGACCTCTGCTGACTCAAGTTATTCATCCGAGAGAAAATAGTTTTTTTCTTGCAAACAAACAAACAATTTCTTCACATTAATATGCAGCTTATTTGCAGAAATGCTTTTCGAGAGTCTGTCCAGTACCTGTTCCCCGCGTTAGTCAGAACGTAGGCTCACAAGGAAAACCACAGGCAGGTTCCGATTTCACGATTCTACGGTTCTGAGGCTGGAACACACACAAACACATACAGACGGATAAACACAACACATCCACACGGTATCGGAATCAGGCTTTTTCGTCGATCGTCACTTTTCAACTCTACGACTTCACAACCAAGGCAGCTGCAGGAGAATGGCGATGTTCGCGACAATGTTCATAATATAGCAGGTGTCCACCATAGCTGAGACGGCTGGGACCAACACCGGGAACTCATTTGGTGACACCACACGAATGCAGAGTTCGACATACTCAAATTTGACAGGCGAGCAGCAGAACAAATCATTAACTGCAGTGTCAACAGAAACCTGATAGCCGGCGGAGAATACAGTAAACGCTTCATCCAGACTCGGTACTCTCGTTCCCAGCCCACCGTAAAAAGCCTCACCCTGCGGGAAACTATTTTGAGACGCGGGAGCCAAAAGCCTTTGCTGCTCTGAGGCTGCCGTGCCTGTCGACCAATCAGAGACGATTTATTTTGAAAGTTTGAATCTGAAGCGTTTGTATCGCAGAAGTTGATTTTTACGGCTTTATCTTTCCACCGTGGATTTTTTCGTGATTTATTTCGAGGAGTTTATTCTCGAAGTTTATTTTGCGAAGTGTGAACCAGAGTGATCCCCTTTCCGTTCGGCATTGAGGAAACAGCTGCTAGAAACTCTTGTTGCACTGTATTGTCATCAAGCAGCTACCTATGGAGGTAGGCTCCTTTCCACTAGAAGCGCACTATGCTGAAAGATCTAAGAAAAGATCTTCCAGGAACAACTCTAACAACTCTTGTATTGTCACCAAACAGGAGAGCTACCTATGGAGATAGTCCGAACAACTCTTGTGTATTGTCATCAAGCACGAGAGCTACCTATGGAGGTATAGGCTCCTTTACACTAAAAACAACTCTTGTTTGAGAAAAATTTATTCAGTGGGTGGCGTAATTACATATATCTATTGGCATCATCGTGGAAGACCAGCCAGTTATAGATCAGCCACGAAGCTTAACAATAAAAGTGTCCGCCTCTCACGCCACTTAGCGATACGCAATGAAGACGACGTTCCAGTTTTGAGAACTGAAATAAAGGTTGATCATGGTGCACCCTTGCAAACGAACTTCACCATATAGCACGCACCTAGTCAACCATTATCCCCAGTGACATTGTTCTTTCCACTGATTTGCTGAAAACGCGGGCGTACACTTTGTTTTCTTCCTTATTTGATGGAAATACACTATCTTTACAAGTGTGCCACAAAACTGGTGTACGCCTTTAGTTTCTCATCAAATCAACGCAGAGAACGTAGCCATACGGGATGGTGGTGGAGGTGATAGTGGCGTTTATTAGGAAAAGAAGTATGCGGCTGTCTGTCTACTTAGAATATGTATTGTCATCAAGCAGGAGAGCTACCTATGTCTACTTAGAATATTGGCCGCACTTACATTTCCGAGGGATGGGGTAGGGGACAAAGACGTTAATAGCGTCCTGGATAAACTTGCACTGGAAGTACACCGAAACTGCTGGTGTGCTTGGAGCTCTACACTGGCGGTGCCCTGAGAGGAGGCATTATCGAATACAAAACTGCACGGCAACGGTGCATCTGGTGCATACTAGCGTGCGCCACCTAGAGATCTGTACACGTGGGAGCTCCTAGGCTGCGCGACCCGTACCGAGCGGCACCGATCGAATGCCGTGCTCACGATGGCTGTCTGCTGCTGCTTGCTCAGCTATACACCTAGCTAATTGCTGCTTCCGCTTTTCGCCGTGCTTCCGGCAATCGCGATGCCTCTTGGGATTGCACTGTGGCGCTCGGTCGGTTCTCTCGGTGTGGGTTCGGGGCAACTCAGTGCTGCACTGACCTCTTTTAATCAAGGACATTCAGTGCGCACCAGTGGAATTTATTCAAGATGGCTAGCCGCACCATGTCGCACCGGGGCGAACCGGGGCAGTTTATCGAGGACGCCATAAGCTAATAGTTAAGGAAAGAGCAAGGAGAGGGGATGGAAGGAAGAGGGGGGTTCCCGAAATGGATACAGGGATCCGCTTTCGACTTGGTCAAGCCCACGTTCTTGAGAAACTCCTGAAGTCTCACATTCCACTGCCCGCCGGAGTGATGTAGCCCGTACAAACTCGATCCTCCTCAGAAGGTAGCCTTCATCTGCATTTCATTCCTCAGATGTTCCGAGCGGCTAGCCGCCCAGCCAAAGCAAAGTTATTCGTGCTTTGCAGTAAAAACGAGCGATTTTGTGCCTGATCCTAAAACTGCGGAAGAAGCATTCTCAGCGCTTAACGGAACCGAATGGAGAAAGGCGATACAAGAGGAGATAACAAATTTGAGTTTAAGAAAAAAACTTTCAGGGACAGCAGCGGCAAGCGGTACTGTACCAGCGGCCTTTTTATCGCCCGCGAAGAATGCATCACTCGAGAGCTCTCACAGCAGGTGCCACGGGCAACGTCACGACTGCCGCCCTGGGGTGAATGTGCGTCCTGGGCTCTAAACTCAAAGCTTCGCCGCATCGTACGCGGAATCATGCAATGACGCATTTAACACTGTTCATTAGCGCACACCTTGTTGGGACACTTTCGTAAGTATGTAGTGATAAAGGCATCAATCTGCAGAGTGGTTGGCCTTCAGCGTGCTATGCGATTAAGTTCTGTGTTCACAGTGCAGGTGGTCTCGTGGGATCACGATGGCAGTAGTCATGCTGGTGAAAGTCTCATCCGAGACAGATTTCCCTTCGGATCTGTAGCCGCAGAATGGACATGAAAACCAATTTAAAAAGCCGAAAACGAGTGAGACGGGAGAGAAGACTAAATTCACCCATATAAGTACTATCACAAATTATCCCACGTGATACTATATATGTGTACCTCCTATGCGAAGAGCAATGACACGCCATTCATTAGCCTTGCTTAGTTTCTGCGGTTCTAACGCCACTTTCTTTTTCGCCTCAAGGTGATCAAGAACGCAAGATGGTCTTCACTATCTGCGCGTTACAACCTCCACCGTTCACCGGATTACTTTGACGATTCATTTCTAATGAGCGCATCAATGGCTCCCATTTTATATTTGCCACACCTCTCAATCTAGAACTCCATACACCGTAGTGCTGTCCTCTAGGTCAGGTTAGGTTAGGTCACGGTAGACGTTAGGGTACGGTAGTTATATGGTGGGTATTAGTGCCTGTCACTGGATACACAAACTTCACGTTGTGCTTCACTGTTGCGTACTACAGATTCAAGGGTATCCCGTTGACCTCGCGCAAGTAGGTTATGCACCGTCACTCCTCTGTCGCGACGTTCCGCCGAATGAGTAGGCCAGGTGTAAAGAAATCATATACTCGGATATCATCAACATGGTTTGAACCTTATCAGAGCATTCGACTGTCCTCGTGCTTGTCTTGTGCAGACACATCTTGAGTCCATCTGTTGTACGTTCTAACCCCCTCGCCCTGTGAATGACTTTGCTCTACGCTGAAAAAAAAAAGTCACACGGACGCCCATGGCACAGACGGAAAGGCGGAAAGAAGTGACGTTGCCTTTTCTTTTTCGCTATTTTTTGTCGATAGTACAAAAAATACAAGATAAAGATGCACAAGTAATGTTACACACAAAAAAATATACGAAGAAGAAGAGGAGGCATGTCAAAAAATGCACGATGAGCTGCACCGCATAGCACGCACCTAGGCAATCATCATCCCCAGTGTCATTGTTCGTGCCCCTGTTTTTCTTTTTCTTTTCTTTTGGGGTAATAGCAAGCCGACACCCTGTCTGGCTGACCTTTCCCTCGTTCCTCTTCTTTCTTATCATTAAACATACCCCCTCCTCCTGATTTGCTGAAAACGGGTACGGACGCTTTTTTTTCTTACTTCTGGACAATACTCTTAGAAAACAAAACAAAACAAAAGGCTCAACAAAAGAGAGAACAGCCTCTGCCACCACCGTCAATGTGCGAAAACTTTCCTCAGCTGCCACAAAGGCTAGATAGAACAAGGCAAGCACGACAGACCACAGGCCCACCACCAGCAGAAATGCGTCCACCGCCTCCAAGTGTGTGGTCTACTAAAGAGTCTGTCAAAGGTTTCAAGCCTACCCCGCCACCAGTGCCACGAAGGAAGCTCATCCCTCGGCCAAACACAAGGGTCCCGCCCACAACAGGCCTCCTTTGTGCTCCATATCATTCCTTTTGTTCTGGCAGCATTTAAGGCCATTGTTGAGTCTGTCACAAGCCCAACAACTTCCCGAGGTAAAGCAGGCTTTAGCCTGCGAACCTGAGTTGCTGAGGATCATTACGCAAGGCGATCATGGATAGAACCTACGGCTGTGCAACGAGAATGCAGTGGAACTGCAATGAAAAGATACGAATGAAACAGATAAATGAATGAAACGGATACCAATGACGCACTCTGTCGAAAGCGTTTGCCGTTGTTAGCTGTCTCAGATTTAACCACTGGATGCGGTCACGATCAGCCATCCCATGGTGGACCGATGACCTGCCGAGAACCGAACAGGTCTCGCATTGTTGACTCTATGCGACTAAGCGCAAAAAAAGTTCATGACATTATTAGTGCAATGACAGTCGCGAACGCTGTTTGCATCTGCCCACTGCTACATATCATCAGTGCTAGTTATCCAAATTTGCCAGTGTGGTGGTTCACAATAAAAGCGTTCGCCTGTCACGCCACTTAGCGGTACACAATGAAGACGACGTTTCACTTTTGATAACTGAAATAAATGTTGATCGTGGTGCACCCTTAAAATGAACTTCACCACATAGGACGCACCTAGCCCAACCATCATCCCCAGTGACATCGTTCTTTCCCCTGATTTGCTAAAACGGGAGCGTTCTAAACGGTAAAGCTCTGTTTTGAGAGAGTGATATAGTGGCAGCTCAAGCTACTGTGTGTAGACTACTGCTCATTTTGATGAAACTACATTTAAAAACAATTTTTTTCGAATTTTTCCAATACTTTTAAACAAAAAAAGCTTTTGACACAGCTAATCACTAACGGGACATAAAACTCAACATAACCTGAATGGATAAAAAACATGGTGGTGGAACAACAAGATGGTAGATGTCACGGAAACCCGGTATGCCTCTTGATTTGCGCGCAATCACACTGTGGCTGCGAGATGATCGCACCGAGTGGGCCGTCACCTCCAATCTATACGATGGGGAGGGCTAAGCTAATCTCCACAGGCAATCACTGCGCGGCTCCAACAGTGGGCTAACTATACCGTTTCCGACAATTCAGAAGAAGTGGGCGGACTGATCTATGTCAACCGACATACGCACTGGGGCAACACACACAGAGAGAGTAGAAGTCCAGGTGCTAGTAACAATAACAATATTTACTTAGCAATCATAACAACTTAGGGGTAATGCGGTTCCGGATAGTGTAGATAAAGTTCCAAATTCAATTATAATCAAAGTCTTATCTGTTTCGTTGCTGGCAATGTTGTCTTCGAGTGCTGCAGCTGTCGTTGTCTTCCTGATGATGCTCTTCGAGTGTGTCCAGTTGGAGATCGCACATCACTTCACTTCACTTCACAAACTCAGAACAACTTTTAAAGAAATGAACTATTTCAACTTAGGAGGCTGGCGAGTGGCCGACTGACTGGAAGCTACATGATGGTCTGACTGCCCACGAGGAGGTTTCGCGTTGGTTTTTATTAAGCTCCTCGTGCAGTTTTCTATTTACATTTATTTTCCCCGCAGTGTTTAAAAGCAGCGCTTTAGGCCTCAAGGACCCTTCGGATTCTAAAAGCTTCTCGATACGTTTGCAATTAAAGGCTCAGACCTGCGGTGGTGGTAATGATGTGCATCAACCACTGCACCTGTCATCATACAACACCTGTTTTTACTTCCGTATTTTTAGTCTTGCACTTCTTTAGTCTTGATGGCACTTCACTTTTGTGGATTATGCACGGTTATACTCTTTCTGGAAGACATACTCTTCAACAGGTGGTTTCACGCAGAGTCACTCAGCGTACACTCAGAGCTATTACAGTCTTAGCAGCTGCGATGTCCGTCTAATCAGATATGGGGGGAGTCGTCTCTCCCGTCACCTTGAGGAGCTCAAGTCGAAGGATTAGTATTAGCGGGGGTGGAAATCCGAAGTCAAAGAAGGCTAACAAAAGGTATTATTTGCACTCCTCGACACAACAGTAAGTTGCCGTTGGAGGACGGGGAAGCCTGCGGCTAGGTATAACAAAATGTCTGATTCCGTCACAGTAGAATAGCAGCAGTCTTAAATATTGATACACACACGAAAAACAAAGCTTCAAGCTTCACCGCATAGCACGGTTCCAGCCAACCATCATTCTGAATGACATCGTTCCCCCCCTTGATTTTGTGAAAGCCGGGGGTGTACGCAATATATGTGTCAATTATGAACGCCATAATGCCACAGGTGTTGGTGCTGACGGTGAAAGGACCCGACGTTGTTGACCTCAAAAATGACGTACGCCCTCCGTTTTTAGCAAGTCAGGGGAAAGAACGATATCTCTGGGGATGATGATTGGCTAGGAACCTGCTATGCGGTGAAGCTGTATTTCAGAATGCACTGATCAAACACTCATGCACGGTATCGCTAGGGAATTGGGTACGCATTAAATTCAATGTAAGGATGCAGACAATAGATTTCATATAGTTCACAGTTTTTTAACAACACACACGAAGGAGGGAAGTTTGACGCAATTAACACAATCTATATAGTTTTCCCATCAGCATGTGGGAAAACGACAACCTCTTGTCGTACGGAGCACTCAAAGCACGTAAATTAATCGATAAGAAAGCTAGATTTGTATCTGATCTTCATTACTATTCCGACTGCATAGCACAGAATGTTGTTCCCAAAGGTTTGCTTGTTCATGCCGTCCCCAGCATTTACATTCCACTCTCCTCGAAGCTCTAGAAGATGGTCTAGCGCATTAAAGCATGCATCCATAGAATCGTTAAAAATTTTGCGTACTGACAGTTCGTACCGAATTAACGATATTGACAACCAACTCCGGCAACTAGCACTAACACTACGGCCCAACGAAGTGACGGAACTGAGAATCTTTGCGTCTGATAAGCTCTCCAAACTACAATCTGTAAAATCCAAGAAAGCTAAACGTGACAAGTTACACCTCACACCCGTTAATGATCTCAATATCTGCAATATTTTAGTTGATATTACTTATCCCACGGCATGCTCAAATGACATAGTTTTTAATTTGTCCAGCCCCACGCTAAATCAAGCTGATATTAGTGTTTTGTCTAAGGGTCTTAGCTTTGTCCCCACCCCACCTTCTATTGATGAGTTCGACATACTCAATGATTTACAAAGCTTAGGTAGGAGGATGCATTTGCAGACATTTTTTCATGGCAGCGCAATTACCAACACGAACCCTTTTAAGAAGCCCTCCATTTCGACCCCTAACGCATCACAAACTAGTCCCATGATCGACAACTACATCAAGGCGGTCTATAACGATATCAATAAGCGAGTCGGTGAGTCATTTAACGTTAAAAATCGAAACTAACGAAACTGAAACATTTGAAACTGAAACATTTAACGAAAAACTGACTCCGATTGAAATGCTGATTCCGACTGAAAGGTCGAATATTTTGGTGAAGTATGCATGAACCCCTTCTAACAAAGCAAGGTACACTGAAGGAAACGAAAAGAAAAAAAAGCGAAAGACGCAAACACACAGAAACGAAGAGCAAAACGCAGCACTGAGAATTAGCCTGAAAGGTGCACTCGCACTTCACGTCTCAAAAGGCTGTTATGGCATCTAAAAAAACGCTAAAAAAGGCTACAATCCAACAGAGTCGACATAATAATGCAGGCAACCGCGAAAATGCTGCATTTAGGCGTTTATAGGCATTTATAGGCAAGAGCGTAAAAATTCAGTCCTTATTGATTACCAGTACACTTTTCTTTTTTATATATATTTCTTATTATTTTTTTTATTTTTTTTTGAAGAACAACAGCAGTGCTTGAGAAGTTCGGTTTAAACTGGTGTAAACAACACTTGTACGGAAAAGTCATGCACACAAGGGAACAAATATGAAAAACAAGTTCGTCAGCTCAAGCTTTTGCAGTCTCTACAAAACCAATCTTTTGCACGATGTACTCTCTTCAGATTTTCGCATGCGAAGTGGAACCATTTTTTCTTACGCAATTTGTTATCGCACTCTATCATTTTACCATATTCGTCACCACCACAGTGGCAAAATTTCTGGGTGCTTTCTGCAGGTGCAGCGTCACTTTCAGTACCGGTCACTGCAACTCTAGTGCCGACATGGTGAAGTGTCCATTTCTTGCAGACCAACTCTGAAAGTATGATATTACGAAATAAGTCTTTGCACTTCACTGCCATGTCTGTGCAGAAACAACTGTCAAATTGGATCTTCTCAACATGGATGCCTCGCCGTGTCCACAAGATGAAATAGCCATAGTCTGTCTTAGTCACAAACATCTGCATTTGAATTTGGTAGTAGTACTCGTGTGTCCTCTTCAGCTCGATCTGTTGATTGACATATTCAATTACTCCACCATGCTCTAGAGCAATGTCCACAATGCCTTTATCTCTGCTACTGAAAGGGCATTTAATTTCGATCCACAGCAGCTGCAAAACACCATGCCATCTGGCGTTGCCGCAAGGTATGGGTAATCAGTGGAAATGTGCAAACCAGACTCCTCGTAGAGGAATGAGACGTGCTGGGCAAAAGTCGCCTTCAAGAATTCCTTACGGGCTTCCTTTTCTTTTTCCTTCCCCCACCTCGTGGCTTCCGTCTCAAACTTGCATTCTCCTGGGTAGCAGATCCTCTTAACAAGTGAGATTCCAGAGGCCACTAATGATGTCCTACAGGCTGCTTTTGCATTTGATGCCGTGATACGTCCTGTCCTGAACTGAAACCATCGATCACTGGCAGTCCGTTGGCGGGTTTCCCTTTCAATGTGTGCGACAACTTGGAATTATGTACAAATTATTCTTGACATTCTTGACATCTTGACATTGTTGGTACATATCTCTCACCGTATGGTTCCGTTAAAGAAACTATTGCTGGCTTCGTGGCAGCTGCATCAAGGGCTTCCAGAAATTTCCTCCATTCCTGTAAGTTGGGCCCTGCTACATTGCGCTGGCTTCCAGTCCTCAGTGATATGGTGCTATCGGTCAAGTCGCAAGATCAAGTCGCAAGATCAAGTCGCATCTTCTTGTGCACAGCAGATGAAAAATCGACCCTAAAAATAGGCCTTCCAACTCTTTATGCTGCACTCCAACTGCACTCCAACTTTTTTATGTGAGTTGGGAGCCACGCATTTGGTTTGTCCGTACACGTTTGTCCATCCCTGCATTTCACTGCCGCCTCTAGGTAGAACAGTACAACACCAATGTGGGAGCAGGCTTCACCAAGGCCTGCCATACAAGTACAGTGTGCTGTCAAAACTTCCCCGTCTGGCTTGAGCAACAACCACGGCAGAAGTGGCGTGTTGTTGAGGGACTGAGAGTGATTGACCTTAAAGGAGGGAATGAAAGAAACTGTAAAGACATAAACGAATCCAACACTAATCTTGTGAAAATGCGTGTTCGCGCCTTACCTTGCTGACAACGGCAACATGTCCGTTTTCGAGCGTCTTCACCCTTGTGTTAGATCGTGAGCTCTGCAGTATATTCAAGACAACCTAAAGAGTATAACTGGATTTAATCATAGCGCACATACAAGCAAGTACTGCATCACACCCGTCTCCTTTCTCCTCTGCTTCTCCTGTTACCCTACGCAGCGCTCTGCAACCGCCGCCGCGCTCTAGTGGCGCCAGTAACCGGCCTGTAACACTCGGCCATCCTAAATGTCGACCGTCCCGGGAGACAAACCATACCGCTCTGGCTTTCCTTTGACGCGCGAAGAACGGCGGGGCACAGCCACGTCGTCATCTTCCGATTCACAGTCTTTGGATGGAACGAGTTCGTCGTCACTGTCCTGAGCAACCTGATAACGCCGGAGTTTGTCCACGGGCGCCACATTGCTATAAAAGCGGGTCGTCCGCTGTATCTCGGGGATGTCCTCTATGCGGTAGCAATCATTAGGCAAAGCCTCAGTTATGACATATGGGCCTTTGTAACACTCCTTCAACTTTCGAGATTCTCCCGTCGACTCTGGATTATGTCGTAAGAGAACCAGATCACCAGGAGCGCAGTGCAGGCCTTCAGCTCTCTTCCGGTTGTAGCGTTCCCTTTGTTTTCGCTGATCCTCTCTGATGTAGTCGATTGCTTTCAAGCGTTTGTTCAACAGATCCGCATCGAACATCTCGTGCATAGCATCCAGCGTATCATCCCCCGATGC
The DNA here is from genome assembly GCF_037126465.1 of Ornithodoros turicata. NCBI lineage: Eukaryota > Metazoa > Arthropoda > Arachnida > Ixodida > Argasidae > Ornithodoros > Ornithodoros turicata. Next base: position 5,539,949 of record NC_088207.1, read on the forward strand.
AGGGCGCGGTCTGTAGTTCAAAAGCAAACCAAACGGTGTGGTGCGTGTCGCTTTGTGATATGTGTTGTTAATTCCCCACTGTATCTGAGGGAGCTTGTCATCCCAGTCTTTTCCCTTGGGGTCTTCACACAAACTGGCAATTGCTGGGGTGATCATTCTGTTATATCGCTCTACCTGGCCATTGGCACGAGGAGTTGCAGTCGCATTCTTGATGTGGACAATGTTGAGGTCTCGACAATACTGCTGAAAACTTGAACCGGTATATGACGTGCCCTGATCAGTGATCAAACGTTTCGGTGCCCCGAAGATAGCGACTATGTCCATTAAAAAGCGTCGAGCGCCGTTTGCACAGGTATTCCGGACAGCGCGTAGTAGCACGAACTTGGTGAAGGCGTCTACTGCAACGATGATGTACATGTTGCCGCTTTTACTCTTAACGAACGGGCCCAAATGGTCCATATGAAGGGTGTGAAACGGCTTTTTGTTTGAAACGGCACTTTGTCGATGCTGTGCAATGAACCTGGCTGTTTCCCCGAAGGTTTCTTGTAAAACAAACACTGTAGGCACCCAGCGATGTAACGTCGCACGTAGCGTTTCGTTCGCAGGAACCAGTAATCACGGCGCAAGAGTTCAAGAGCCTTCTCAACAGCAAAATGCCCAACGTCGTCGTGGCACTTGCGGACGATTTGATGTCTCGCCGCCTTGGGCACCACCCAACGCAGGTGTTCGCCATCGTCGATGTGAACTCTCCGGTACAGTCGTCCGTTGATTATTTTATATTCGCGGTGCAAACATTCACTGTTTCCGTCTTTCGGATGGGCCTGGAGGCCTTCTATAATGCTCTGCAACTCAGCATCCGTCTTCTGTGCCGTTATGAGCCAGTCTTCCGTAGTTAACGCAGTAGCGAGCACATGTACTCCATCAGTCGAGTCGGTTTGCTCCGGTTCTCCATGAGACATTCGGCTTAACGCATCAACATGTGGTATGCTTGTACCAGGTCTATGTTCGATGTCGAACTGGAATTCCTGCAACTTCAGGTACCATCTACCAATACGTGGCACCAAATCTCCCCAGCAAACCACTAATATCCCATGGATATCCAGAATAGGTCGCGAACGTCTCGAATATCGCAATGTTGTCCGCACGTCCAGTGGACATCCATGATATGATCCCAAATACGTCGCAGACGTTCCAAAATTTCAACATTCTATGAACATCCGTGGGACATCCCTGACTGTTTTAATCATGAATAAGAATTGTTTATTTTGCATTACCTACAATGAATTTCTTCCTTGATCCTAGTGTTATGCGTGAGTACATGTGCAGAAGTGGTAATAAAATTCTGTGTTAGAACATAGATATTTCTGGTCTTGGTCGAGAAAGGGAATGTGCATCACACACTCTTCTGAGAATCGCCGATATTCCTGATATCTTTTTCAGACCAACTCTCTGATCGTTTTCAGCGTACACAAAATCGTTTCGTTGCACACAAAATGACTGAAGATGGCCTCCATAGTCCATTCTTCGTTCGTAAAAGTCCCATTTGCACTTAACAACTAAAACCTTCGGTTCATTCGGGTTTGCTTGTGTACTATGAAGACGTCGATAGTGCCACATGCGTCGATTACGTGATCGCAAAATGTGTTGGTAGGTTTATTACATACGAGTACACAAAAAGTTATCAGTTTTCACCGCTTACCTAACGCTTTATTAGGCAAGGGGGCGCAAGCTACCGCCACTACAATCCACTCTACCGCTTTGGAGCGGGATGTAGATGTGCATACATTGGTGCTCGTGGTTGTGCTTCTCGAAGAATCCATTTCCGTTTGTGCCAAACAAGAATGAATCCTGCAGCAAACAATGTAAATGTTCTTCTCCACGGTTGTGTGTAAAACAAACCAGGAATTGTGTGTGAGTTATGCAGATGAATTGTAATCCGAAACTGTAGGCCTAACGAAGGTCCCCGCAATCCTGCCTTCATATTTTCAAAATGCTTACGTGGAGCATTAGTGTGTTATTAGTTGTGTTATAGTTACGCTTTATTGCAAAAAAGTGGACGGGAACGGGAAGTGAGTCGGGAACAGGGCAATTCTCGTTCCGAGCGGACAGTGAGGAGCTGAGCGTGACAGGATTTGAGTTTCTGCACCCGTAACTATGTTAGAAAATGTTATAGATACACTGCAAAAAATTATGTATGTGGTACAATAAAAGATATGTTACAGCATATTCTTGTTGCATTTTGGGTGAATGTCAGCATAAACCACTATAAATATTCCAAACGACAAGAAGCATGCAAACGGGGATATCCTCTGAACGTCCGAATATCCCGTCGCGATATTTATAGGACGTTCTTGAAAAGTACAAAAGCGGTTCTTTTGCTAGTCCTATGTGTGTACAAAAGACTTCTACGGGCTCTCTGGGCAAATCCCTGGGATATCCGAACATCCACGCCGGGATGTTACTGGGATATCGCTGGGATATCTGTGGTTTGCTGGGTCTCTTCGCCAATGCCGTTCGCAGGGCACTGCAATCCGTAATAAGAAGAAATTTCATCCCCAAGAGGTACGGCCTCAACTTCTCGATCGTCCAAACAACAGCAAGCGCTTCCAGTTCGTAAGTGTGATAACGTTGCTCTTCTGGTGTCATCTTGCGGCTGACGTACATGACGGGATGCAGGTGTGTATCCGATTGCTCTTGAAGCAGAACACCGCCAAGGCCGTCTTTACAAGCATCAGTGTGCACCTCTGTGCGGGATTGGTATGAGAATAAAGCTAGCGTTGGACTTTCAGTCAATTTCCGTCGTAGTTCCTCAAAGCTATGCTGTTCTTCTTTTTCCCATCGCCATGGTTGCTGCTTTGACATAAGCTTCGTGAGAGGCTTGGCGATACATGAGAAGCCTTTGATAAAGCGTCGAAAGTAGCTTGCAAGTCCGATGAACTGTCTTAGTTCGTGCAAGGTAGTGGGGGTAGGAAACTCCAACACGCTTGCAAGTTTTCGAGGACTAGGTGAAATACCTGGCAGCGGGCGGATCATATGCAGTACTTGCTTGTATGTGCGCTATGATTAAATCCAGTTATACTCTTTAGGTTGTCTTGAATATACTGCAGAGCTCACGATCTAACAAATTCAGGAGTGGGATGACAAGCTCCCTCAGATACAGTGGGGAATTAACAACACATATCACAAAGCGACACGCACCACACCGTTTGGTTTGCTTTTGAACTACAGACCGCGCTCTGCATCGGGGGATGATACGCTGGATGCTATGCACGAGATGTTCGATGCGGATATGTATTCTACTAAGCGTATTATCATCTTCGTCTATATCTGGACATTCTTCAAACAGGCGCAGCGTATCCCGCCTACGAACGACGGTTACGTGACGTTGCTCAGTGAAAGACTGTCCTACCAAAGCGGTATGGACTGAGAGTGATCTGGAACAATGTAGACTGGGACCTGTGCTTTCGCCTCGTCGATCTTGATATTAGCGTTCGCAATACCACATACAGGTACACTTCCTGACCCGTATCCGCCGATGTTGATCTTTTCTTTAGGAGGAGAGTACACGACACCTAACTCCTCGGCGTCAGAGCGTCTAAAGGCCACGCATTGGCTTCCTAGATCTACGTACGGCTTTACCGGCACGTCGTTTATGACCGCGTCAACGAAATATTTCTCATTGTCCCTGCTCGATGCTGCTTGATTTTCAACATGGTGACTTTTCACAGTATGAGATGTCGTCTTCTCTGCTGGACAATCCTGTATCTTGTGCCCGACCTTCTTGCATTTGTCGTAACGCTGTCGCTTCTGTGGCTCTGGGCATTCCAGCGAGATATGACCGTACCTATTGCAATTAAAGCAAAGAGGTTCCTTCTTCTCATTAAATATCGGCTTGCGCTTCGTCTTCACCTTTGCTGAAGCTTGATTATCAGATGTCCTCGAACGAACGCCGTCTGTTGATTTGTGTTCGTCACGCTTCGATGCACCTCTAACAGCAACACGTCTGTCGTCTAGTTTTTTGATGCACTTGAGAAGGTCTTGAAGCGATGTAAAGGAGGTCACACTGAGACAACGAACTGCCTCTCCATCGTCTAGTCCAGTTATCACGTACTCCATAATATTTTCGTCAGTCAATCCGCATCGCCTAGCTCGGCTCACTTTATCGTGAAAATAGTCGTCAACCGTTTCATCCTTTTTCTTTCTTCTCTCAACCATTTCGTGGTGCAGCTTCGGAATACTTCTTATGACTGGGAATGCGCTCCGCAGGTGTGTTTTACATTCCTGCCACGTCGTCGGCACTTCCTGAAGTCCTTCATGCCACGTTTTGGCCGGTCCCTCTAACTTTGACACAGCGTGACAGACTGTTTGTGCGTCAGTCCATCTGTACATTGTTGCAATACTGTCCACTTTCTTTAGCCACGTTTCGATTGTGACATTCGTATCCCTGACAGGGTTGAATACTGGGACCAGATTCCCGCCATCCGCTAATCGTCCCATCGCTGAGGGTTGTCCGCCTGTCCCAGTCGTTCGAAACAATGAAGCAGCACCCGTGATAGCCTCGCTGACAGCAGCGTATAGCCGCTTGCATCACATCATGGAAATCATAGGCGCCGTTGCTACTGCTTACTTGTTGTTCGGTGCGGTGCTCTTCGTTTTGAATGGTGCGCTGTGTGCCGTTTGCATGCGACAAATCCGTCTCTCCTACGTTGTGCTGTTGGTCCTCCGGAGACTCCCGATCGACGTCTTCGTTGTCGTCGGCTACGTTAGTCCCTTTTTGTGAAACAACTGCATCTCTCGAGACACTCTCATCATGCTGTTTTGGGTTCGTGTTCGCACGGGTGGTCGTAGTAGGATGTCGTCGCGGCATGGTAACAAAAATCCAGTTACATCCGCTGCTATTGCCGTCAGAATTGCACTGTGGACTTCGTAATCCCACTTCTGAATTTGTTAGATCGTGAGCTCTGCAGTATATTCAAGACAAGCTAAAGAGTATAACTGGATTTAATCATAGCGCACATACAAGCAAGTACTGCATAT